>NW_015090803.1:5276206-5434484 GCF_001431845.1 Calidris pugnax | reverse complement strand
GGAAAAAAGCCCCCCAAACAACCTCAAAAAAAAAAAAAAAAAAAACAAACCCCCCCCCTTCCCTAAAAAAAAAAAAAAAAAAAAAAAAGAATAGCTAATTTGATGTATTTATGAGCAAACTAAAACTGGAGAGTGCTAAGTAGGAAAAGAGAAAAAGAAATTACAGTATGTCAGCTAGTTCATGCCCTGATACTATCTTTACCAACATTAAATGTGTAATTAAATAAAGTGTCTTTTAATGTTTTACATTGTGCTCAGTAATTTACATAAATTTAATCTACACCCGGGTGCTGATGTAGATTTACATTTGATTGTCTTGTGCATAAACAAGGTTAGCTTTGAAAGAAGGTAAACTGTGCAATGGACAGTCACAAACAACTTATTACCTGCACAATATTGCTTTTTGAAGGCGACATCAGTCAATGTGGATACACACAAATAATGCATACTCTTTGCATTTGCTAACATCTATACGACACACTAAAACTTTGTGATAAGGCCAAACCTTTTTTTTTTCTGTTTTTAATTTTAAAGCAAAAATATACCATAGTAAAAAAATGTGCTCACACCGTTTTGAGTCTTTAAGTGGAAAATAAATCTCTATCACACTAGAATAAAATTCTCTCTATAAAATTTAAATACGGATCACTTCATTGCTATATCAAAAGGAAACGTCTGGCAATCATTTCCAGATGATCACGATAACAAGACACATTAAGAGGTCCTGTCGCCTCTTCCTTTGTGAAAAGATAAATGTTGTACACTTTCAATCGCTCTCACAGTGAGAGGAATACGTTCCTTGGTTGTGGATTTTGATTCTGTCAATGAAAAAGGTTTAGCCTTAGGAATGCTGGCTACATCTCAAAACTGTAAGACTGATTTTTATAATTTATGATTCATGCAGCAAAAAGTCAATATGACACATACAGGTTAGAGTTCCATAGCATAAAAATACATCACTAGCAATGACATGCTCCGCTTGTGATCAACAGCCCTGTCTTGGCAGATTTCTGATATAAATGGTCTCTCTGGACAGTTTTTTTCCTCTTTCCGATGCCTGCCTCTGAAGAAGCAAGCAGTCTGCTCAAGGATGATTTTGGACCTTGGAGGTCTAACTCTAACGTCTACATTTTGGCAAAATGTAAACAAAAATCATTATCACGCACTATATATGTCATTATAAATATCATAACTTAACTGAGATTACACATGAAATGAGTATCTAAATGCACGTGTTACTCAGGGCAAAACCATGAACGGTGACAACCAGCTTTGACAGGAAGAATCTTCTACGCAAGACCCACACAAAGCAAACATGAGAGTCTCATGGCACCATCAGAAACGAGACTCTGGGCTGCACTGGGAAGTGCACCTTGGTTATTTCACTCAAAGGCCAGTTGCTACAGAGGGTGCTGACTGCAGTACTGATGCCTGCCACTCCGATGGTCAAACCAGTGGCTGAATCCCACAATGGCTCGAGACTACCGATATTTAAAAGCAAGTTTTGTCTTTGCAGGACTAAGGTCAGTATCCACTGGTCAGAGTCTGCAAGAGCATCCTCAGGTGTTCTGGTTTTGCTCTCATGATCATATAAATCAGGAGTCGTACTGGGGGAGTCAATGAAGCCACACAAAGACGGGGAGGAGATCAGAGGCCATTAAATGTCAGTACATCAGATCTGTAAAACTAAGAACTTGGTCTTAGTTTTCAGTTGAGGAATACTTCTAACCCCCCTCTGTTCATCAGAGACAGATTCCAACTTCTCTAAAAAGCTAGAAAAATATGTTGACATATGTCCTTTCTGCTTAAAGCACTGCCAAACCTGTCACAGTTGGTTACCTGATTTTAGGCACATCAGTCATCTGCAGTCACCTAAGGAAAGAGGCCTGATTTTTCTGAGCCCTGATTAACCACAACTCCAAACTGCACCAGCACCTTGGGAAGTCAGGCCATTAGCTCAGCTGCCTACATGTAACTTACATGCCTCAATGCAGACAACCGCTTATGCAGGCTGTGTTTGAAAACTGTGTAACTCGCCATGGTAGGCCTTGGGGGACAAGCTGCTGTGTGAGCAATGATTTTTACAGCAGCCAGTGCTCAAAGTGTTAATTCTCAGCACCGTCTCAAACTGCAGTTCTGTTCAGAGCATTTCAAGTTCTTCCATCTCTTGTGCTTCCCCAAGTCAATCCAGTAACTCTCACTTTTTTTTTCTAACCTCTGATCTTTATTTATTTTTTGATAAACGTAGTCCTGGCAATCCCAAGTGTTACAAGCCAGTTACCAGGGCCCCAGTAGTTATGAGCCAAGTCCCTGCTGGGTAGTGACTTGCCACCTAAATAATTAACATTTAGGCTACTGATTTTCTTTGTTGCCCAAAGGATAAGCATTATTGACCGTAATGACAGACTGAACCTCCCAAGAAGCAGCACAACTCCAGGAAGCAAAGCTCTAAAAATCACATGAAGCATCATGGACCTCGTAGCAGTGAGATCACTGTGAACACTACTAGGAGAAATGTGACGTTCTTTCTCCTGGTTCTCATCCACAGTCAAAACTCGTACACTAACTGAAGCTCACCTTTAGCAACCAGGTGAGATACTTGGACTGGCTTTAGAAGGAACTCCATCCTCAGATCTGTAGCAGAAAATAAATGCACACTTCTTTTCTCTTTGCAAGCCACTGTGGGTATAGATGGATCCATATAATGGATTACCTGGTTTCTTGCTTTCCCTATATGCTATCGGCTCCCTATCAAGCCAACGCCTAATCAGATCTCTAGCACTTTATACTGACTATGGATGCTGCTCATCTGAGATTCTGCATGAGTACATGTGAATTCATCACAGTCTGGTCTCTTGTTCCAAAAAGCTAAAATGTTTCTAACTCCTTGTCCCCAAGAAACAGTTCTCTACAAGGATTTTGGATAGAGACCGATGTTGTTAACACATATGCTTTGAAATGGAGCAAACACAGCCTGCAACAGAGGTTCTCCAACTTCAGCAAACATTTAGGAACAAATTTCCAATGGTCTGACTTTCTTAGTACCTGCAAAAAAAACCCAACCCTGAACACCTCACTGTGTTTAATATTCTCACAAAATTATGAGTACAAACCCTTAAGTGACAACATCAGTGCTCACAACTGATCACAGGTGCATCAAGGAAGAGGGAGAACAAGATTGCACATCCCTGAAAACATAGCCAATAGCACTCCAAATGTTTTATCAATGATGTAGGGAGAGAGGGGAGGAAAGAATTTAACTCCTGACACACATATACTGTGTTCCACCTACAAGATAAGTTTTCCTGAGTATCATGCTTTCATGAGGGGATAAACACATAATGTATGGGTTTAGATATGGGCCATGAGCTTTCAAAGTCAACAGGCAAATAGATCAATAAATAGCAGAGAAAGAAACTGGTACAAATGAATGCACAACACAAAAGAACATAGGGCATGAGAAAGTATGAAATACGTGAACTAAGCCTCTGGCTCCCAGGAGAACAGAAGGATGCTTTTGATGTATCATACAAATTCAGAGAATGGTTTAATATCAAGTTTATAAAACCCGGAGACAACACCCCTGAATGAAAATGGATGACAGAGAGGAACCTCTTCCTATAATGCCCTCATCACCGGCCTCCAAACATTCCAGGATTGTGAGATTTCGGCAGCAGGACATCCTGTCATTGCTCAGTTCAGTTCCTGCTAGTGCAGTTAGTGGAAATAAATTAAAGGAATCAAGAGAGAATCTAGCCAAATGGAACACATACAGACACCAAAGAGAGAGAATGTAGCTGATCAACACATAGAAACGCACACACTCACAGGAAAGGGTGAGAGAAGGAGAGAGAAAGAAGATAGAAATATGGAAATATGTTTAAGACATCTGTTGAAGACTTGTAATTATATATATATAAAATTATATATATACGTGCATATAAACTTTATATATATATATAAAACAAAAGATTACTGCCAAGCAACACTATTTGTATTACTGGGATAAAGCTGTACAGTCTTGAGTGTTGTTACTAACAAAGTTGGTTTCTGTGCCCTCTGAAGGTCACCCCATATGTTTTGTTCTCCTTGTCCTCATTCTGTGATCATTCACATCCCTGAATAACTCTGAGGACAGCCTGCTATCCCGACAGGGAGCCTTCTCCTTCAGAGTGACAAATTTTCCATGCACCTCAGGAAAAACAGACCTCTCCACTCCCAGGAAAAGCACCTCAGAGGATCAAATTCCCCCCCTTTCCGCAACAGACCCTCCAGTGAAGTTACCTGGAGTTCGAATGTAGTAAGAACTGGAGGATCTTACTTTCTTATACACATGGGAAAAAAAAATGAGCCAGTCCCTTCTACCATTCTGCATTATTTTAAGTACTTGATTTATGGGGCACTGTTAAACTGTATCTCCTGGAACAATCCTCAGATAACGATGGGATCTTGATGATGATGAAGATCCTAGACCATAATGGTGATAGTTACAATAGAAACAACCATGAACCCTAGAAATTTCATCTCATGAATTGCTCATTTGTGCCCTGCAAAATGAGGTAATACTAGACAGAATTGCCAGGGTCAGATTAACAATAGCTGTTTTAACTTGGAGGCCAATTTATTTTCTGCCACTTCAATTTTCCAAGCAATGATGTGTGTGAGCTGGTGACCACGCAAGTGCTGGTGAATGAGACTGGTCTGTTTGTATTTTCACTGTTAAGCTGTCAAAGCATTCACATCAAAGGACAGAAGAACAAATTGCAATAGTCACAAGTACCCGCATTAAAGGGATGTTTTCATCCATGTGTATACAACTGCCCCCCAGCAATCCCAAACAAAAACCCAAACAAAAACCCAACCCCACCTCAAGAAACAAGAGAATGAAAGAAGAAGAACAAACAGAGGTGAGAAGAGCTGGGCAACGGGATGAAATGACAGCCAGTAGTGCGACGGGGGGTTGCGGAGAACCGCTCCAGTCTCTCTAATCCTCAAACACTTCCAGGAACAACGGAGGAAAGAGTTCTGTGGGGCACTCCACCTTCATGTGCAGGAAGCGGCTGGCATGGCAGGCTCCAATCATTCGCAGGTCTGTCACTTTCATCAGCAGTTTTGGCCAAAAGTGTGAAACGTGGTGTTTTCTGTAATTAATGTAGTGTTCGAATGCCAGGAGGAAACCCTCTTGACACTTTTCTATCCTCTCGACGCAAACAAGGCCGGGACGATCTGTAGATACAAAGAAGTGGAATTATTGTTGTTACTTATTTACTTTAATGAATTCCTGATCATAAATCAGGAACAAAAGGACAATTTCATTGTTAGGAAAGACAGGATGGAGACCAAGGACAACTGGCTCTGCCACAAACAACTTCTTTGACTCTGGACACCTCATTTATCAGTACTATCCCTGTTAAAACAAGGAGACAATACTTCCTTTCTTCATCCCTTGCCTGCTTTGGCTGTTTAGAGGATAGCTGTTTGGGAGGTGTTTCCTTAGAGTAACTACAGCAACAGATCCCTGATCTCAGCTAAGGCTTCCATCTATACCTTTCTGTAAAACAACTAATAACGAACGAAAAAAATTCCTTGTCAGATATCTACATTTTAGTTCTTTCCTATCTGTTTCTCTGCAGATTGACCAATGCTTTGATCAAGCTTTGATCCATGGGTGAGCTGCAAAGGAAACTGTTATGGAGCACCAAGGAACAACAAAGGCCAAAAGATTCACTGATTGTCTCAATTGGCACCAGCCACTCTTCAGGAGACCCTTCTGGGAAAGCAGGTCCTCTGAACTGCCTACTCATGTATCACTGTGTAGGGAACTAAAAAGAAATCAAAATGTTTTGATTGGGAAGGTCAAGTGCTGTGCTGTGATTAATGTGGAACCTTTCTGTCACAGACTCAGTTAATGCTTGTAAATCACTGTCTGTGTATTGTTATTTGGTGGCCAATCTTCAAAGTGGTCTTACAATAAAACCCTGCCAAATCTGCCACTGCCCAAGGATGGAATTTCCCCTTTGGGCTGGCACCATCAGTGGAAGCACATTTGAAAACACACTTGATCTGAGAAGGCAAGAAACTCTTTGGAAATCATATGAAATGGTCTGTGCTGCTTCTGTTTCATGACACCAAGAGACCAGCTGCAAACGGTCCCGGCGTGGGGAAAAAGCACAGCTCTCAAACGCCCATTAGCAAGTGGTGGTGGTGTTAAGTAGGGAAACAAGAAGGCAGGTCAAACTAAGAGTATGAGACTGATGGAAATGTGTACGAACTGTGCTTCCCACCCAGTGCATGACAGTACCCAGGGGAAAAAGGAACTTATTGTAAGGCCAACTGTTGCTAAATTATCAGTTTTTCATTCAAGGCAAATTGGCTCAGAACCAGATCTGACTTCTTTCTGATGACCACCCCTGCCTCCTCCCCGAGTTCTAACCTGAGCAAGGTGTGGTACCAAAGCCCCTTTTATTCTATCTTTCTGAATACCCTGATTTTTTTTCCTGGTGCTTACCAAAACAGTTCTAAGCTGCACTGGGATTTTGACAGAGAATTTCTCCTGCATTACTCTGGTCAGCACTACATGATCTAACATACCCTATTTCTTTTAAAAAGAGGCTTGTGACAAAAGGCTAAAGAGTTTCAAAATGGTTGGAGTCCCAATATATTTCTGTTCTCACCTGATGACATGAGCAGAACAGCCTGAAGAAGGGCAACCTCGGTGTCATCCAGGTTAAATGAAGAAAGAGACATGCCCAGGTCAAAAATGGCATCAGACACTACGCCAAGACCCCCATTTTTCAGTTGGCCCCTTGTCACCGCCATCTCCCCATTTAGTGTTAAAGTCTCACTCTCCGGGTCATAGCGAACTGCTGCTCGGAGGGACATTATCTCCATACAGCAGCCTTTCAGAAGGATGATCTGGTCTTCGCATGGCAGCTGCAGAAATTATAAACAGTAAAGAAAAAGATGTGCTTTTCAAACTGAGTAGGTCTTACAACTACAATAAATCCATGAGCACGAAGTTGCAGTTCACACCCCAGGACACTACCCTCCAAACACGCTGCTACTGGCTAGTTCCAGCACACTGCAGAAACCTCCAAGGCTCATATTCCTGCTTCCAGAAACCACCAGCAGGTTAACATCCCCACACCCCCTTAGGGACTCTAGCGATGACACAGGGGTAGGCAAGCGATCCCAGGCAAGATACTCAGAGGAAACCAAGCTGGTTCAGATGCTGAGGTGAAGTGACTCCACTTGCAGAAGTGCTGCTCTCCATGGGACTGCTCAGTTTATGGGAGCATTATAAAATTAAGTCCAATAAACCTTAAGAATGTAGCTTTCCATTTTGAAGAACACTGCACAAAGTGTGAAGGGTAAAGCAGAACTGTCAGGTGCCGGGTTGGTGGTAATATACACTGTTGGCTTTGTCTCCCTTCAGGGGTGGATCCAACTGAGATGGCTTAAGCAGTCACTGTTCTCAGGTGTTTACCCTTCTCTCTTCTACTCTTGAGCTCTCTCAGCTTAAAACTTTTCCTAGCAGAATAAACTATAACGGGAGCTGGTCAGACCTCAGTCATCCCAGTTAAACTCACTGCTAACCATGCTTATTTCTTACCTGACCAGATGAAAAGAGAGACATTTGGGAAGGTCCGTAAGAGTGGACCGCTCTTTAAATAAAAGGAATTAAATAAACTTTTGTAGCTAGAAGAGATACCCTCAATCAGTGGGGCATGTGCTCTTAATTCTCACTGCCCATTTAAACAACAGAGAACTTATTAAGCTATATCTAGCCTAGCTGATCTCTCTAGTCTCCCTAGATTATCGCTGGACAAACAGAAAGTCTATGGTATAGGTGCAGCTTTTATGCTGGTGTATAAGCCGTGATCTTCAGGGCACGTGGCTATACTTGTCTTTTCTATATCATTAAAAAAGTTAAGCTGTCTGAATTGCTGAAGGTAGGTTCTGTATTTATAGTGTCACCAGAATGCTGACACATTAGGAGAATGTGTTCTGTGAAGCATGTTTTTTATGTTTTTATAGGTAATTCAATGATAGCAAAAGCCATCAAGACTATTTTGAGACTGTCACTAAATGAACAAAGTGGTCACGTATATGAAAAAGCAACTAATTTCTACTTGGATTGAAAGAAGGCAAAAATACATCAATTTCTGATTCATATAAAGTTGTATTTACCTGATTTGCAATTCAAAATGAAAACAGAAAACCCACCAACTATAGGTTTACATGGCAACTGTGTACTCGCAAAGCCAGTGTGTTGATTTGGTGTAAAATGATGGAGAGTGGAAGCAAGTTCCCTAACGCAAGTGGAAAGCAGTTCTCTGTTAGAGAAGAGTTTAAAGCACAAAGCCAGCCCCAGTCAGAAAAGGGATTTGACTCATGCAGCTATTTTTCCAGCAATGCCAACAACTTCAGGTGTAAAGTGTTTGATACACAAGAAAAATGACTCATCCTGTTCAGGGCAAATGACTTTCTCTGCAGCTCACACTCAGCTCAGCAGCAGTGTGTGCAGGCACAGTGGTAGTCTCGCTACCCAACAACAACACCACTGCTTGGCTGCTGAGACTGAACTAGACAAAGAAACAGAGTAAGAAAGAAAAACAAAATAAAATAAAAAAGAAAAAGAAAAAGATGTGTAGCAGCAACCACGAAGAAATATTGGAACAGATAACTGCAGAGAAAAAAAAGGAACATGAAAGAAAGGATGGGAGGAGGGAGAAGAAAAGAGAAATTAAGAAAAAAAGACTAAGGAGAAGGAAGAATGGTGAAAGAGAAGCAGATAACAGTAGGGAAGATATTTCATGACGATTCAGCTGTTTTATTAATGAGCCAATTTCCAAAACCAATGAGAATCTCTCTTCCTGCTTGAACCTCCTTAGAACTTCTTTATGGCAGTGGTGATCTGACTATGCCCATCTTTTACCTGCTTTCCTAATTCTGAAGGATACATGGGACACTTGCTTCAGGAATTCCAAGCCACAGGTCTTATCTGCCAATAGCAGCAGTTACCAAAGACAGGAGGCTTGAACATCAGTTCTGCTCCTGACTATGCAGGTTTCAATACGATACTCATCACCTGAACGTTGCTACCAAAGCACCTTCCAGGAGTGGGGTCAACAAATGTGACTGATTATCTGCCACGTGTTGTCCTTTCCTTCTCTTTCTGCAGGGAGAAAAAGCAAAAGGCAGGAACCTGAGGTGCTCACCTTGGCAGGAGATGCTGGCAGCCACCACACATGCAACGCAGCACCATGCAGCTGAGCTGAGCTACCTAGAAGGGTGTTTGCACAGCCCTACCCAGAACCACTGATACCTGTAACACCTAAACTCAAATCAGACTGATTAAGTGCTCCTCAATCTTCATTTTCTAAGTAGAAGGAAACGCAAGAAGAAACCAACAGCAGAGATGTTGAGAAGGAAGTGAGTTCTTCTTATACTTCAATTACTCTGGGACTAGATTCTTGCTTTGAGGCACAGGCCAATGGATGCACATGAACAAGTTGGGCACTCAAGCTGCTTTGCTGACTTGTGCATGTGTCCAAAGAAGAGAGAAAGAAGGAAAAGGGGTTGTGGATATGAAAAAAGCCCTGGTCCTCCTTCACAGTTATTTACTAAACTCTCAGCCTGAGCCTCTGTGGAAACTAAGAACTGGGATAATGTTTAAATGCTCTGCAGGTCCTATGGGAAAAAGAAGGGTTTTTCCCCATAAACAAAAACGTAGTCCACACAGTCTTGCTTCTAAGAAAAGATATGGGTTAAAAAACATAAATGAAATAAAGTTAACAGGACAGCGCCCCTTCAAAAGGGAGGAAACATCTGTCATTTTCTTTATGCTGCAGAGGGAACTATATGACAGCTCAAAGGACAGCTGTCCTATACCTTTGCATTCCCAAGGAGTTGTCCCTCACTCTGCCATCAGACCTTGCTGTACTCAAGTCTCAGGTTCAGACAGTGGCTCAGCTGCAAAGAAAGCCTGTCCTAGCTCAGCTGTGTACCCTACAGAGGTCATGCCCAATGACGCCTTGACTTCCTCACCCATGTTTCCTGCCCGGCTCTGACACAAGTGGGCCCACAGTAGCCAGGAGGGGTAGATGTCAGATGGGCACTGCAGTCTGTGTGTGACTGGCAAAGCTTTCTAAATTAAAAGGACTACATTGGTATGTCACTGTGACTTTCCACCAACAAGCGCCAAATCAGAGGAGACAGATTCTCTCAGACATTGAATGCTGCAGGGGCCTCTTGATCTATGGACACATTCCTTGTATTTTATAATCTTCATGCTTGGCTACTATTTCATGCTTTCTTAGCTGATGGAGCAATGCTGAGGTTAGCCCAGGAGAGCTATTTACACTGTGCCAACTATTGGTATTTACCTCTTGTTCTGTAGGTGCCAGAGCACATAAATAGCTCTCCTTGACTGACCTTAAAGACCAGCTGCCAGCCACAGAAGAGTAAAATGCTATGGCTGCCTTAAACTTCCTTCCTGAGTGATGTTTAGTTATTAGGAGGAAACGCTGTTAGGGAGCCCAATGAACTCACTGACAGTGGTCACTCCCATTTTGAATGTCATTCACTTGGCATCCCACCAGCAGAGCCAAGTGTTGCTCTGCAGCGTGGGCGAGCAGGCAGGCATCCTTGCAGGGCTGGGTTGGGGATATTTCCATACTAAAAATCCCATTGTTGCGGATCTTAAGGGATTTACAAGATGTAAAATTA
Source organism: Calidris pugnax (assembly GCF_001431845.1). Classification (NCBI taxonomy): domain Eukaryota; kingdom Metazoa; phylum Chordata; class Aves; order Charadriiformes; family Scolopacidae; genus Calidris; species Calidris pugnax. The sequence goes on along the minus strand of NW_015090803.1, from coordinate 5,423,753 downwards.
GCAAGATTATTAAGACTGAAGTATTATTTCAGGCCGTAGTTTTGATAACATTTTTTAAGTTAGGAAAAAAAATATCATCAGCCATTACAAGTGATCCTTCAACAAAAATACCTTAATGTAAATGAGATCAGCCAAGGGCCTCTGTACTCCTTATGTGCAACCAAGTCTATTTGAGTCTATTTACTGTATATTTTACATCTACCTGGAATGACAGTACATTACTTTTACAGACTCTTTTATGCACAACCTCCTCATTAGGAAAAGCTTGCCTAGGGAACACAAGGAGGCAAGTGCCATTCCTGGACAGGGATGCTTTCCTGAACTGGAAAAATTTGTTACTGTATAGACCCAACTCCACAATACTGTACCTGCCAAGGAGCCAGAAAGCACAGAGGGAACTGTGTGTTGGAAGATCTAATTAAACGTATCAAAGAAGCTTCTAGACAGTCTCTTTTTGCTCATTTGCAGTTCAAGGCCACCTCTAAAGACATATTCGAGTCCCTAATGAACCATGATGACTTCTAGATGAACAAAATCAGAATTTCAGTAATCACAGGAAAAAGAAAACTCATAATAATACAGATGATTCTAGTCCCATCTATTTTAAGTGTCTTTAATTTTTCTGATTTTAAACACAGTGAATTTTTTAGTTCCATGCCAGGAGTATTTTGGATAGATTTTAACAACAGGCATATAAATGAGTAGTGCAAGGAAGCTTTCTTACCTCACAAAACATAGGCAACTTTTTGGCAAAATCCACCACTCTTGTAATCGCTGGTGTGATAATTTTTGTAAACTGGCTGAAGGCTTCTAAATCCACTTTCCCACCTTCTGGGGCGTTAACTATTGGTGCCTGTCCAATGTCTTCTGGCTAAGGATATAAAGAAAGATATTTAAAGGAACAATCTATCTTAGAGCAACTATTTTATACTCGAAAAAGTCCTGCTTGGCAATGGAAGATATGCTAAAATTAAAAATAACACTATTCACTTTATAAGTAATGCCCATTACACCACAAAATATGAATTTGCTTGTAAAGCACAGAGAAATGGGTGATTGACATGTTGTTACCCATCCTGTGCGGGCAGCTGCACTTTTGTGCACATGCAGTTTCTTCCTTGTGCCCATATCTGACTATTTTGTGGGTGTAGCTTATGCGGTTTTTGCTTAAAACTACAGGCACGTTCTTGTTTCTTACAGGTGCTGAGGACTCTCAAGTTTCTCTAAAAGTGAAGGGAGCTGAGGTGACTTGTTACCCCTGAGAAGATGCTCAGAGCGTTGCAGAATTGGGCTCTTTCACCTACTCAAAGTTCTGAAGTCTTCCCAAGAACAGATTGCCTGGCATCACAGAGCTTCAGGCAACTGCCAAGGCCTGTTTCCAAAACTAAGCTAAAACAACTGATGACTAAGAATGGGCTAACCCAGAGCTAGCCTGCATAAAATGACTAGAATTTGAACTCATCTGTGTAAAATTTTGGTTGAAGATCACCATCTGCATGACTTCAGCCCAAGGCTTCTCCAAAAGAGAAATAAAATCCTATTTTGAGGATTTCAGTAGGGATATACAATGAAATAGGCTCAAGGAGAATCTGCAAGAAGTGTTTTTTTTATTCCAACTGCACTTCAACTTGTTCACCTGATTTTGACAGCTCATCAATGTTACCAGATATTTTAAAAACAGGACTATCAAAGCTGTTCTGTTCGCTAAGTGTGGTTTTGCAGTTGTGAAAGACCTGCCAACCACCCAGCAGAGGTTCCATTTTTTTCACATTAGAGAGCCAAAAACCGGATAAAATCCAGAGAAAAAAGCCTCTAAGACTGATGGACTTAACGACATCTATGTAAGGGCACTTTAACAGGGGAGGCGCTGAAAGTGCTGTCTATAATAAAAACTTATGCTAGCCCATTTTTTAAAACAACATATCATAAAAGATCCTTCCACAGCTCTGTCACAAATCTGAATCCAAATCTAACTTATTTCAAGAAAAAACTCAGCAATGTGTTAATGAAGCAAGCACCAATTGTAAAGGAACAATGAAGAGGACTGGGCTCAATTATCTGACGGTTCCTACTAAAAAACTCAAATAATCCCAGTTCTAGGCTCCCTCCCTCCCTGAATCTTGGGAAACGAAACCACATTGTCTGTGTGCTCATGATAAACAACCTTCATCACTTCCAAGCAAGAAGACCAAATGCTTAAACCCACGCATAACATTGTTCGGGAGAAAAAGAGAGAACACAGTATTTTCTTGGGAAAGCTAAAAGAAACTAGGATTGCTAGCTAAAGCTAACACACTCCAGAAGGGCATGCAACTGGAGAGCCCGTGCCACCTAACTCACCTCAATAGGAAAAGAGCTGCAGACCTCAAAGCAGCTCCTGCTGTTGAAGAACCAGCCTCAGCTGCCTAAGGACTGACCCACAGTTCCTGGGGCATGCCGTCAGCTCCTCTTGATCTTCACCAGCTTCTGGCAGGGGCTTTCAAAGCCCTCCACCTGGGGTTGGCAGGCCATCCTGGACTTTCCCTTCTGTGCTCACCGCAAGGTGTCAGTGAGCTCCCTATGCTTGCCTTGAAACCACTGGGCTTCCGCATGTGAGCACTGCAAAGAACCAGGAGGCCCTGCATCAAGGGCTGCACTGAGAGCAGTTTGCTCTGGCATAGGAACCACCTGTGGAAGCCACAGCTAGTTTCTGAACTGTCCATTACAGCTGCCACCCCTGCCTCTGCCCCAACCCTCCCCTCTTCCAATAGCCCTGTCATTACACCACCTCATGCCCTGCCTCCAGGCACCGTTTGATGGAGGCTCTCCCTCCGCTCGGCTTCCAGAGCCTGAAGCCCCTCAACAACATTTTATATAGCCCAGTCCCTACCAGCTCTCTGCCTGTGTCCTCGTTCCCAGACTGGACCTCAAACTCCCCATGCTTTATCCCAAACCGGGAGATACCGAAAGAACAGCACTCCTGCCTAAGTAACCAAATCACACAATCACAGAATATTCATGGCTGGAAGAGACCTTTGAGATCATTGAGTCCAACCACAAAAAAAAAAAAAAAACCAAAAAAAAAACCCCCAAAAAATAACCACACAAAAAACACACACCTACATCACACACACCCACAGACACAAACCAACAATCTTGGGCATTAGAGCATGCCCTGAGGTGCCATGTCTACACGTTTCTTAAATACCTCCAGGGATGGCGACACCACCGCCTCCCTGGGCAGGCTGTTCCAGTGCCTGACCACTCTCTCAGTAAAGTAATTCTTCCTAATATCTAATCTAAACCTCCCCTGCCCCAACTTTAGACCATTTCCTCTGGTCCTGCCATTATTCACTTGGAGAAGAGGCCAACACCCACCTCTCTACAACCTCCCTTCAGGTAGCTGTAGAGGGCAATGAGGTCCTCCCTCAGCCTCCTCTTCTCCAAACTAAACATGCCCAGTTCCCTCAGCCTCTCCTCATATGACTTGTTCTCTAGACCTCTCACCAGCTTGGTGGCTCTCCTCTGGACACGCTCCAGAATGCACCATTCCAGCTGCTTCTTGGTCTGCTAAAGCCTGCTCTGCAGACCTTGCTGTGCAGCATCACCGGGCAGTGCTCTGCTGCTTCTGCCCAGTGATCACTCACTGGCTGTGGTTTCCCGACTGCACGCTACTATGAGCACGCAGCCATTCATATAGAAAATTAGACAGCGCCACTGGAATTAACAAAACACTATAAAAGGGATCAGCTGGTTTGAATATATAATTTCTCTTAGCAATTTAACAGCGCGTCGAGATTCCCACGGTGAATTAGGCAGCAGGAGCCTAGACTTGCAAAAGTGAACATTCTCTATTTGATTTGGCATACACGAACTGTTAGAGACAGACCCCTGTGCATTCCTGACACGCAGCCTATAATCCCTCTTTTGTGCTGTACAAGCATTTTGTATTCCGCACTTATTTCCTTTAAAAATCGATTTAGAAAAATCAAATAAATCATCTTCTAAGGCTGAGCATCATAAATCACCATTTATTTTCTGATCCTTGAAAACTTAAGTCATCCTGTATTCTGCAATCCCAGTGCTATAGTGTATGTATCATCCTGCTTTCACTGAATTTCATTTTTCTTTCCCAAATTTATTTTAATTAATGTATTCAGTTTGGAACAAGAAAGCAAAAAATATGAGTAATTAATAAAAAAATATCAGCTTTCACCTAAAACTTTACATTGCTTTAACACTTAAAATATGTTGTATGCTAGGCCCTAATAAAGACAACTATCCTTAGATATAACATATAAAAAAGTTACGGTATGCGTTATAGACTGCTACTGCTGTTAATCAGGAGTGAAACGATTTTTCTACTTCTTTTGATCATAGCACAGGAAAAGTATCCAGCTGGGTAAGCCTTAACTCAGCAACATGCTGTTTATCTTTTGAAATACATCGTCTGATCAAACACTGAGCTTCAGGCAAGAATAAGCAAGTAGCAATTATAAAAATCCTCCATTTTTTCATGTATGTCAATACACTGGCAGAGAGATCCTCTTTGGGGTTGCAATGCTGGGAAGGGACTTCAAAAGAAAGAAACAAACTGGCTCCAAGAACAGTGTAAAAGGCTACAGTCCTCACCAGAAATTTCCTTTTCTGCTTCCAGTGGCTTCCTTGTGCATTGGTGGCCACATGTGCTTCAGTAACAATTTTGATGAGCTCCCATTCCTCATCTGTTGGCTCTGGTTTGTGCCCAATTGTTTTCTGCAGCTCCTCCCGACGTCTCTTCTCTCGATTTTCTTCTATCAGCTTCCTCTTTGCCAACCGCTTGCTGTCATCCAACACCACTAGCAGGGGAAAAAGCATACAAAAATGGCAGGAAGTTCTTTAAGGTTCACTAACCTTTGGTATTTTCTAGGCCTGAGGTACTAATTCATTACATACACCTTAACCAATCGGTAAAGAAGTACTTTGGTACACAGGTAACACAGTTCTCTCACTTCTCTCTGCAAACTTCATTTTCTCAGAAGCCTGGATTGCAAAGAATGACTTACCCTTCTGGTAACGTGACGGATACCACTGTTGCCGTCAGCGGCTTACTTTATCAATACAACATAGAACATAAAAGCTTTGTGAGGACTCAGACAAAGCACTCTTCTAATGGACTTGGAGTAGTCCATGTTGGGAAAGATGCACTTCTATTTTTTCTAAAGTAATACCAGCATGCTCACTGCTCTAACTGCGCAGAATGTGTTCTTGTAAGCCATCAGAAGGTACCATGGACTTAAGAAAGTGGGAGTACTTATTCACAGGAGACTCAACTACCTGTTGCATGACACGTTCAGGAACAATCCACCTTTGGCTTTTTCCATAAGCCCTACAAATGGTGCCATTCTGTAGCATTCCCCTAGAGCCCTGTGACTTCCAGTGATGGCAGACCCACAGGCCCAGGGCTGCACACCTCCCACCACCACTGAAGGTTTTATCCCATTTTCCATACAAACGTGAATAGGCTATTTAAAACAGCCTGGCCTGCTTTAGTGGAGGAGGACCATTCTGATCCACAGCTGGTGGCAGGCAGGTAGAAGCACCCAAAGCCCTGCTCACATGCTTCTGTTTGCACATTTTCACCCAAAGGTGGGAGAAAGCCTTCTCAAACTGGGGGACAGCTGGCCCATCTGCCATGGTCAGTGACAGCCCCTTTGGCATGTACATAGGTGCAGCCCACAAAGGTCACCCCAGCTTCGTGGTACTGGCACCTGCTGGTCAGAACCAGACCCAGAGAAACTTCTGGCTCTGCAGAGCTGCTGCCTGGCTGATGCTCACTGCTGTCTGCTGCCCCAGACTGGGTTGGGGGCCAGCTGGAGACCCAGAGGCAGCCAGACCTTCTCCTGGCTAAAACAGAACTCTTTAACATCTTTATCAATGATCTGGATGAGGGGATCGAGTGTACCCTCAGTAAATTTGCAGATGACACCAAGTTGGGCGGGAGTGTTGGCCTGCTGGAGGGTAGAGAGGCTCTGCAGAGGGATCTGGACAGGCTGGATCGATGGGCTGAGACCAATGGGATGAGCTTCAACAAGGCCAAGTGCCGGGTCCTGCACTTGGGTCACACCAACCCCAGGCAGCGCTACAGGCTGGGGGCAGAGTGGCTGGAGAGCTGCCTGGCAGAAAAGGACCTGGGGGTGTTGGTCGACTGTCGGCTGAACATGAGCCAGCAGTGTGCCCAGGTGGCCGAGAAGGCCAACAGCATCCTGGCCTGTATCAGGAACAGTGTGGCGAGTAGGGCCCGAGAGGTGTTCATCCCCCTGTACTCGGCACTGGTGAGACCCCACCTCGAGTACTGTGTCCAGTTTTGGGCCCCTTACCACAAAAAAGACATTGAGGGGCTGGAGCGGGTCCAGAGAAGGGCAATGAAGCTTGTGAAGGGTCTGGAGAATAAGTCTCACGAGGAGAGGCTGAGGGAGCTGGGGTTGTTCAGCCTGGAGAAAAGGAGGCTGAGGGGAGACCTTATCGCTCTCTCCAACTACCTGAAAGGAGGCTGTAGCAACCCGGGGGTAGGTCTCTTCTCCCAAGTTACAGGCGATAGGACAAGGGGAAACGGCCTCAAGTTGCGCCAGGGGAGGTTCAGGTGGGATATTAGGAAAAATTTCTTCACTGAAAGGGTTATCAGGCATTGGAATGGGCTGCCCAGGGAAGTGGTTGAGGCACCATCCCTGGAGATATTTAAAAGACCAACTGACATGGTGCTCGGGGATATGGTTTAGTGTGGGTGTGTTTGGTTTTTTTTATGGTTGGACTAGATGATCTTAAAGGTCCCTTCCAACCTAGGCGATTCTGTGATTCTGTGAAACTGTCATTTCACCTACTTCCCTCTAGACAGAAGATGTTGTTACACATTATATTACCAACGAAAAATACCAAGTTAGGATCTTTTTCTGTTGTTTATTGGGCCTGATTTCCTATCAGTTTTTCTGCAGAGGATTATGCTGGCAACAACCATTAACGTTAACGCACAGTGGGATTTACGTGACTTCCTCTCATTTGCACTAATTGACATTATCGGTGTAAATCCCTGTGCAACGGCAGGAAAAGAAGACCCCTAAGGGTTAATCTTACAGCCATATGTTCTAGTTCTTTAGAATGAGAGTGGAATTCTTTGCAGTAGATAACTTCTTCAGGGCTAAAAATAAAACAAACAACTGCAGGATGACTCATACAACGACATTCAATTTCACATCCTCCAGAATTTTCTAAACAAGATGTTTTTTTCTAAAGCAAAGTGTCCATCCAGATGCATTTCTCCCTCCTCTCCTCCAAAGAGTGAACATTCCTACTGTTACTCAGCCTGGTAAAGCCAGGAGAAGGTGCAGCCTGGTGAAGGATAAACAAAGAATTACAGCCCCATGAAAGTGATTTGATGCAATGAGCACAATTCTCCAGTACAAGTTATTAAAAAAAAAAAAGTGCTGGCAATTCTGCTCTACTTTAACAATCTTCACCAATCAACATACTTTAAGCAAACACACACATTAAAAAAGAAAAAAGAGAAAAGAAAGAAAAACAGAAAAATATACTTACAATCTGTTGCCATGCCAACAAAGATACATTTTTTGAAGCGACATTCCTGGCACTGATTTCTTGTTACTTTGTCTATCACACATTTTCCTTCATATTTACAGGAATAGGTTGGATGGAGGTTTTTCTGAATGGTTCTTCTAAAAAAACCCTAAGTGCAATAAATTGGGAAACATTAGCATTGTGCAATTTCTTCAAATTGGGAGCCACTTTGGTTTGTTAAAAATGTACCTAAGTGTACAAGATAACATACTTCATGCCATGAAACTCTCAAAGAGAAAAAGAACAAACTAGTTTTATAGTGCATGGTGTTTCTTTTCTGAGTTTCACGAAACATTTTGTCCCTAAAACCTGAAAACATAAAGACATCTGAAGGAAGTAAAGCCATAAGTAATGCTGTCTCAAGGGGCGAATACTGTCTACATGTCTCCTTGAAGTCTTATGTTTCTGTGTGATAATTCTTTTTTTTTTTTGTATTTGAAGTGGAGAGTTTACTTTGAGCCCCTTTCTAAATGACATAACCATTTTGAGGGATATTAAGAGGCATATACATACTTTTAATTAAAGAGCAGCTTCTGCAAATAGTAAGAACGGTGGTGCGCATGAGCCACTACAGGATTAAGAACAAACAGTTCTACTTCTTTCTTTCCATCAAAGCCAAATAACCAACCTACCAAATCTGGGCAAGACCAAGAATTTTGGAAACACAATTTACACAATCTTTGAGTTTGATTCTAAATAATGGATCCATGATTTTAAAATTATCTGTATTTCTGAGAAGAGGATTTAATTTGTATTTACTACAGACCTCTGTATTCAACGCAAAAATCATCAATAAAAATCCCGCTATATATAAATTCTTTCTATCTATCTATCTATCTATCTATCTATCTATCTATCTATCTATCATAATATATTGCCAACTACAACACAGATATGAGGTCAGATCCTAAGCTCATGCGAGCCAATGTAGCTCCACTGAATCCCTTGATTTATACACGACATAGACCTTGGCCTTAGGTAAAGAAATCAGATACAAATTATCTCTGAACATTATGGACCTAATTAATTTCAACATGACTTTCTCATTAACTTATGCAATAGCTGGATAAACTTCCCATGAAGTCTGCAAGATATGGAAAAGACAGGCTGTAAAGCAAGAAATTTAGACTTTGCTTTAATTTCAAATTTCACCATTGTTTGAGACTGTCCACATTCTGCAACGCAGCTTGGGACCACCTTGACAGAGAGAACACACTGGGACCTTGGTCCTGTTTTACTGAGGCCACTGAGAATGGCTTTGATTTCAGTGAAAACAATAGCAAAATTCAAGTGAGATTTTACCTAATGAATACTCTCTTCAGCTGGGATTTTATCTAATGAATAGTCTCTTCACTTCACTAGATGAAATGTCTGGTTTTAATCATGTTAAATAACACCCGGTAAAATCTTATAGCAGTGTGTAATTTCTTTTAACATAGAATGTTGAATAAAAAAGTATGGATAAGCCTGTATTTCAGCTTGAGCTCCCAACTCCAGTGAAGACAATATGCAGCCTTGTCCTCATCAGAGTTTATTCTAACAAGATCCAGCTCAAGCTAAGAGTAAATATCCCTCTTCCTTGATAACAGTAAGACCTGAAATCTCAATTAAACTGAACTGCAGGAAATCACAGGCAAGATGTCCTTCTGTGGGGTTTGGATTGGGTCTCAAACTCTCATTTACCCAATAGGTGGATTTGGATCCACTCTCAACCCTGTGATGAATTCCTAGAGACCACACCTGCCTCTCTCCTCCCTGAAGATCAAAGACAGCTCTGGACAACCAGGGACATGGGGTAACCTCTAGTTACAGAAAGAGATGGAAAAATCTCTGATGAATCTCAGAAGAGCTTCTGTTTTCCAAACCTTGCATGGGACTTAACGTAGGTCTCACTTTACAATGGTAAGGCTCTTCACCACCTGTGTTGGAACCAGCACATTTCAATCTTCCCATTTCTAGAAACCTTTTGAAAAAATTCTCTTTGATCATCTCTAGAGACAATATGATAAGGAAGCTGCTTTCTACATTTGTCCAAACACTTCATCACAGAAGTGTTATTTTCATCAGTAAAAGAAAGCATATTTTATTGTAAAGCAACTACTCTTTTCCCAAATTTGTATATTATGCACCTACCTAGCAATAGATGCAATGGCTACAGTCTGGAGAAACATTTCAGTGATGTCAGATCTCAATGCTGTTTTATTTGTCTTTAAACTCCTTACAATTTACTCTTCAGAAATCATGTGTGAGGATGCTTTGTTCATGAAAGCACTTGCCAAAGCAAATATTGGGCTGTCAACCCTGATTAATGTTGTTACAAAATTAAAGTGATTTTGAGTGGAAGCAACTAGTAAATGTCAAATTCATTGAGAATTGATTACATATAACTTTGCTGATAAATTATACAACTGGAAATGTGTACACAGACCCTCCAAGGCATGCACTGAAATTGTCCACACAAAACCCCCCATCTTTTACAATGAATACATTTGCAAGAAGAACAATAAACCAAAACAAAATGGTCTGTTTGTAAGCCAACTACAAGTACGAGAACAAAATTAATTACTTCTTGTAAATTGTTAGCTCAGTTCCTTGTGCATATAATCATTATTTTAAATTGTACATCAGACAAAAGAACTGTATCTGAAGATAAAGGTAGATTTTGTATGCTATATCTTCAAAATTGCTGGTAGGCATAAAAAGAAATACTTCAGTTTGAGTAACAAAAACCTTAGGAAAGCTGCTGAGAGATATAGCTGTTCAGCTGGGAGAAAAAGATATTTCATAATGCCACAGTGTCACTTACTTCTCATTATATCTGAATTAAGTCATATTCATACATTTTATGTATTGTTATAATCTCGTATATGGGATGTAAATGTGTAAGAAACACTTGTTCAGTTACAGTTTTCTCAGATATAAATGTTTTTTCACACGTATTATTTATGTATGTCTATAAAACCATTCTGAACATTACCACAAACCTGCTATATGTAGGATATTTAGGTCTTTGTGCATTTCATAAATGTAACTTAGAGCAAAGAGGTTCAACTGGAAGAGCTCCTTCAGCAAAAGAGTTACTGTGATGTGGAGCTCTAAAGCTAATCCAAACCCAAAATCTCAGATCCAAATACTCCAGACTTTGGGGATGAACAGAATACAGCTTTTGTGGCTTAGTCCCATGACACTAGTCCATGGCATGTGTGGTCCCATTTGTTTAGAAAAACATAATCATTTTTTATTTTCTGCAGGAAAGAATAGCTTTCTTACAGGATCTCAAGCTATTCAGGCAAATTTATGGCAATGAAATCATTTAAGATGTGCCTGATTGTGTTACTCAATTTTATTTTTTCTTTATTTGCTTGCCCAAAGCAATCTCCTTTTAAATTTTGCATGTAGCTTTGGAGATGCAGTTTAGGGCTGAAAGCACATTTCAATATGCTTAAGTTAAAGAAGGCACTATTTTTTTGAAACTGTCTTAACTGCGTGTCAATGCTTCCCAAAGTGATGGATCTATGAGCATGTGGAAGGGATTTTGATTTTTGCTTCTTCGTAGTGATGATGAGAGGCACTGAAACACTGTTAATCACTACAGATTCTTCATGGCCATCAGCAGAACCTCAGCTATTGCATAAACAGCTTCAGTGGAGTTGCTGGGAGTCTGCTGATGTACTCTGGCTGAGAATATGGCAAAAGAAACATTAAAAATGGAAAAGCTAACAGTTAAATAGCAATAACAAAAATCTAAATTTCTTGTTTTCTTTTCAGAAGCAAACACTGCAAAAATCAACTATATTCCTTATGCATATGAAGAGCAGCGGCATAGCCAGATACGGCTTATCATCAGTACTGGATGTTCTTATTCGCTTCTAATCTGTCTTTGTTTTATTTGACAGCACAGTTCAGGAAGTCTGTATAATGGAGGAGCTGGAGAGCTATTTCTGATTCCCACTTTCCCACTGTGCCATTTACCTTGCAACCTTCGCAAGTGATGCAGCGATAATGATATCCGGTGGCTTTGTCCCCACACACTACACATAGCTCATCCTTGTCTAAGTAACTGGGTATATACCCTGTAAAGAAAAAGAGGATGCGGCATGTAAACTCGATATAAAATGATATGAAACAATTGATATAAAAATATTACATTGAAATCTGCTTGTCCATCTGAATTCACTGAATTTCTGGAATAAAAAGCTCATACTAACAATTATTTAAAGAATTATTTAAACATCATCTGTAATATCTTTTACTTTTCACATTGTTTCAGCACCTACTGATCAAGAGGGAGAAGCTGGAACATGACTGATCTCTCCTGGGTGAACTACTACCTCAGAAAAAATAAGTATATTTATTTTTACCTCAAAGGCTTTGATGTGCATAAAAAAATAACTGTGAGACATACGGTATATTCTTCTAATCTGTTTCACAAAAACCCAATATACTCATATACTGAAGATAAGATCCCAGGTTGCAGGTGACTCAGGGACCTGGTCGAAAGAAATATTTACTGAGAGATCGTTTGTTTCAAGACAGGTGTGGTAAGAGAAGTACCAACAACAGATAGTCCAAGCTGTACTGATCCCACCTTACCTGGGCATGTTCCATAGGAGTATTTAATATAGCCTGAATTTAGGGCAAAATACGTGGGCATTCAAATATGTGTGTACGTGCATGTGTTAGAATGACATTTTCTCTTCTGAAGTGGCTCACCAGACACCCAACAAGTGAAACAAAATATTACTGCTATGAAAAACATTGGCAATGCTTCCTTCTTTCCCCACAATGACATTTGTTTTGATAACATAAACATATTTCCAATTTGAGCAAAAAACCAAAACAATCTTGATGGCAACCAAAAAGTAATTCTAAAATAAAGAGAACTTTGAAACAGGGTAAAATAGGAACCTTTCAAAATATGTGTTCCCATAACTCATAATTAATGGTGTTATGGTACATTACTTTTCCTTCTGAAAAATCTCTCTGTAAAGATGTAACACAGAGACCTCAGATTCATTTTGAGGGGAAGAGAGGAAAGTCCAGCTACTTGTGTAATCGCGTAGGATTATTAAAGTGTAGTAAATATTTCACAGGATCCCAGAATCCACAGAATGGCCAAGGTTGGAAGGCACCTCTGGAGGTCATCTGGTCCAACCTCCCTGATCAAGCAGGGCCACCAAGAGCTGGTTGCCCAGGACTATGTCCAGAAGGCTTTTGAATATCTCCAAGGATGGACACTCTACAACCTTTCTAGGCAACCTGTGCAAGTGCTCGGTCACCCTCATAGTGAAAAGATAAGATTATTTTATTGTCTCCAGAAGGAATTCCTTGATTTTCTATTTGTGCTCATTGCCTCTTGTCCTGTCACTGGGCACCACTGAAAAGAGTGTGGCTCTGTCTTCTATGTGATGGGGGATCAGGTAGTCACACACATCGATAAGAACCCCTCCTCAAGCCTTCTCTGCTCCAAGCTGAACAATCCCAGATCTCCCAGCTTCTCCTCATAGAACTCCAGTCCCCTCATCATCTTTGTGGAATCATTCAGAATGCCCATGTCCTTCTTGTACTGAGGAGCCCAGAACCAGACCCAACACTGCAGATACATTTCACCAGAGTCGAGCAGTGGGGAAGGATCATCTCCCTGAACCTGTTGGTGACGATCCTCCTAATGCACACCAAGACGCCATTGACCTTCCTTGCCTCAAGGACACACTAGCAGTGTTCAACTCAGGCTCATGTTCAACTTGCTGCCCACCAAAACCCTCAAGTACTGCAACGCAAAGAACTTTCCAGGCAGTTGGGACCCAGTCTGTACCGCTGCATTTATTATTCCTCCCACAATGCAGGATTTGGCATTTCCCTTTGATGAACTTCAAGAGATTCCTCTCATTCCATTTCTCCAGCCTGCTGAGGTTGCTCTGAATGGCAGCACACCCATCTGGGGTACCAGCCGCTCCTCCCAGTTTTGCATCATCTGCCAACTGTCTGAGTGCAATTTATCAGTGCAATGAGGGAGAGTCCTTTAGATGTGGCTGCCTGTCATATTATCCCTTGCCACTGGCTTGCTGAACCCACCTGTAGCACCACACACCAGAGGAGCCTCCAAGCTTGCTGTCTTTGTGCAGCCCCCACACCAGTATAGCTCGGTACAGCCCTGGGACTCAGCACACCACTGTGACATGGAGGACAACCAGCAACAAGACTCAGGGCAGCAGAAGGCTGTTGGACAGTGCTGCAAGAAGGGTGCTCATCATCTTCCTGTGACTAACATGTCAGAGGGCCAGCTCAGTAACACACAGCCCAAATGAAAGTGCCTATCTAAGGCTACACTTGCCAGGGGTTCTCCAGAAAAAAAGCCCGAATCAGAGAGAAAGTACTTGAAATTACCTGAGCTTAAAATACTTGAACTTTCTGCGGACTGGTGAGTGGATTAGGAGAAAGTAAAGAAGGAAGAAGGCAGGAAGTATTTGTGTGGTCTACGTCACACTACGTCTACTTTGAGCATAACTATGAGAACCTCAAATTACAGAGGAACACACATCCCTCTTCTGTAATGCTTCAGGAGCACTCCGAAGCTGTGCCTGGGTACCTGCATCTCAGGTTTGCCAGCACTCCTAGTGGCATCTGAAAGGGGAGCGGGGGAACGAGCTGAGATCTTACTGGTGTATCACACCAGTAAGCAAAATATAATACAGCAAAAGATGAGATTCACATTCAGGTTACATTTCTCCATGATGAACAAGTTGTGCTTGGGTAAAGACTGGTGGACACATGGAACTAGTTCCGTGACCTTGAGGGAAGAGAGACAGCAGGGGTTCGACTCCAATTTACATCACTGACTCCTAATGGACATTATGCCAGCGGGGGATTAGCGAGGCTATTATCTCCATCCTGCCCCCCTTTTGCTCACACCTGCCCCTGCACATGCAACTCACACACAACACAGAGCTGACACAGGAGGCAGCAGAGTTAGCTAAGGGATCCAGAATTTTCCATTACATTTCTCGTAAATATTCAGGGCTTCTTATTGCTTGCTACTGCTATTCTCGGAACACAGACTTAGTGTAGCATAGACTACATCCTCTAAAATTCAGTATCCCTGGTTTGCTTCCTCAAGAATTACTTCTGAACTAAATGCCTTGATGTTTCATTAAGTATATAATCTGGTTAGCACTGCTCATGTAATGGCAGCTTTGTGCTATTGGAGGAGCAGGAGACCACTTGTCTAAACCACTTCCTTAAATATATACAGTAGCTGGCGCATGTGACTGCTGCTGTCCATCTCTCTCTTGGAGTTTCATGGCTTTATCCAACTCAGGAAACAGCCTCCAACTGGCAGAAAAGCCAAATCTCCTACAGGTGCTCCTAGTCAGAAATTAAAAACGGCATCCTTACGTGCAACCACATTCCCAATTTTGCTGCATTGGAATGGTTAAGTACCAGCAACTTAAACGTTAAATATTAAGTTCATCACTTTTGCAGGACTGTTCCCATGTCACAAGGTAAGCACACACTTTGAACTCTTCTACTGGTTCAACAGGAAATGGATAGAAAAATCTTATCCCCAGAAATCACTGGCAATAAAAGGGTGCAATAAACATATTTTTCTTTCTATTACAAATCTGAGAGTGATATCCATACTTCTGTACATTTTTAACCCTCCTTCCAACAGCTAATGGCGTCAGAAATTGCTAGAAAGTAGGAAAATTGGATCTTCAGTAGTATTTTAAAAAGACATAATTCAGACAAGCAGACATCATGCCAAGAGGAACAAGGGGACTTACATTCAGATTCTCACAAACCGTAATGTCCATTGTAACTTCCAGTTGCAAATATCCAGTCTGACCTCTGTATAAATTCAATGCAATTTCATTTGTAAGCCGTGCAGAAAAGCAGTCTCAGTGCATTTTTGCTGCTACTCAGAGTTAGAAACATTATCAGCAGGAGGAAATTCAACAGTGTCTTTCTAAACTTGGTACCATGGTACATGGACACTAGGAATACCGCAAGGGAGATTCTTGGGGAAGACGCGGATGTCAGCAGAGTTGTGTGTTGGATGGTTTGAGAAAGAAGCAAAGCAACAGACTTCTCTCAGCCCTTGCAGCACTTGGGGAAAAAAGAGTAGGGGCAGATTAATAGGGACTTGTCTCTCACATCAAGTACTTCAGCATCTTATGTGTTTAATAACCCTGAACCAAAAATAAAAACTCCTATGTGGAAGAAGCAGATGCTGTCTGGACGGAGTAACCCAGGTGCGCTCTTATGAAAGAAGAACGTCTGATGGCAAATCTCATGGGAACATTGGGTAGGTTCCTACTTCTGGTGTTCATGTTTCACCCTTTAATTCTTGGTCAATGCCTACTAAGTAAATAGCTAGGAGGAACACCAATCTCACTGAACTGCACAGTAATAACCAGTATCTTTCCTTGGTCCTTCAAGCCTCTGTCTGCTGTATTCGAACATCCTCATGGACTATCATTTGGTGATCCTAAAAGTTAACTAGCTGTCAGGTATGACTTGACATTGTTCATCCCAATGCCCACCTTGGATCTTAGCTTTGAGTGGAGAACACCAATGAACGGCCTTGACTCGCTGTGTCTGGTGTCTCCCCTTCAGCCTGAAGTAACCCCTTTGCCCCCCAGACTCCCACCTGCCGGTCCACCTAATCTTACTGCCTTGGCAAGGTGAAGTACTCAGCAGGACCAGTTGCCCCTGTCTAGAAGAATATGTTCTATAATCCATTATAACCAACCTTGACGGTGATTTACAATATCTTTTAAATCATACCGGTAGCTTTGTAGAGGTATGGTGAGAAACAACTCCCCTTGACAGGAAAATGTGCAACGCGTTTGCCCCGGCAGCCGTGAGGACATCCCGAGATCTGCTAACCTATGCAGGCACCTGAGGTACCCGGGTTCATTAATACTGTATGCCCATGCTCTCAAATTACCATTTGCAGGAATGATACCTTAAAGCATATATGTGACCCCGCACGGTGTAACAGATTGGAGAGACGCAAATGAGACACTCCGTGGCTATTCTTGCCCCTCCCTCCCTCCAAGGCAAAGAAAATCTATTTAAATGAAAACAACCCCTGAAAAATGATACTGTTTTTTCCCCGCTGTACCTGGCAGACACGAGAAAAAAAAAGCATGTTTTGAGAAAGGTAAAGAAACTACTTCAGTTTTGTTAAAAGTATCATTGCACAGACTTTACATCTCCAGGTCTCTGTCTGTACAGATAATGTAATATTCGCTTAGAGATTAAACCACACTTAAAAAAATTCTAGGACCCAAACCATATTTGACAACCAAACAGGGATATGAGTGACATCAGCACAAAAAAAATATGGCTGTAGACCAGATGTTCCTTATTAACATGTTCCTGACCCATCATAGGCTATTGCAAGCAGAAAAAGCCTTTTTTTTTTTGCTATTGCACAAGGACACTTGGGTTTTAAGACCATTATTCAGTACTTTGATTTTCACTGTACACTGACAAAGTCATGTATTAAATATAGTCCCTGAAATCTTTCTTTCCCCCATCTGGTATGGTTTGCGTAACTAGAGACCACTCACTAAATTGAGGAGTTCAGGACTTATCAGTAAGCTCGTATTCACTTACCAGACACTGCAGTATGAAAATGAAAAAGATGAAATTAATTACTACCTTGAGAATCCCCAACTGTATTAGAACTGAAAAGAAAATTCATAGTGCTGTTCTACCAATTCCATAGGCACACTGTTACTCTTTGCAATTTATAGAAAATTACAAGAACCATCCAGCTATCATCCTTGATACACTTGTGTAGAAAAAGCTTAAATAAAGTGTTTATAGGAGAAAGCATAGAGCTGAGTTAGAAAAAGCATATTCCATTCTTGTTTGTGCTATTATCAGTATTGATCCGAAAGGCTGGGCTGATACACTGATTCCTTGTTTCCCGCTTTCTTTAAATTGCTGCCACCGAGAAAACCTGCTTATTTCTCCGTTGAGCCTGGAAGCACCAAGAATGTTGCTAAACAGATTCACACATTTCTTGTTAGTTAACTGGCTTGTTTATCTGCAATTTTGATCTTTGTTAACACTCTTTCATTTATGGAATTACTGAAATTTGGCAAAAAGACTCTGCAAAGATAGAATTTTGAACATTTTTTTATAGTCTCTTTTCCCTCAATTACTTTTCTATGTATTAACTCTCTTCTTTGGACTGAGTCAGAAGAAACCTTCAGTGCATTTTGCACGTATGTACTGAAAACATTTTAGCCCAAGCTGTGTTATCACTTAAACTGCTGAGATCAGACTGCACTAGCACCCTTTACTAACTACAGGTACAAAATGCATTACTGTAAGTCAGACCATGTACATTTTTTCCCCCAAATTATTTAAATGTTTTTAGAGACCACAGCTTAGTATCACAAGTAATTTATTTAGAAACCTAAGCCTCATTGAACATCAGTTTTACCACTGATGCAAAAGCAAAGTACGGCTTGGTTCATTTTCCCATCCTTCATTTGGTTATGGAAAGGTTAACATAAAGGAGATGAAAACACTTTTTCCACTGACATTTTTATTAAAAAAGAAACAAACATAATTCCAAATGCATAATGAGCTGCTGAATAGGACACAATTTTTCTTATCAGTGCTATCTCCTTAGATGGGTGGTCAAGAGCAAAATTAATCAATTTAAAGCCCAAAAGAATTGTCAACACCCTCTCCTGCAAAAGCCAAGATGACAAATTCTCAGTGTTTTTGTAAATTGATTATATGCACACATCCTCCCTGCACTGATAAGAAGACATTTTGCCATAATCTCCATGTTGTATTTTCTTAGCTATTCAGAAAATACCCTAATGTTTTCACACGCTGAGAACTCAGTTTGGACTAATTGCGTGGCATGCTCTAGGTAGCCATACAGTTTGTATTCTCAGCTGCATGTCAACTGCCTAAGAAAGTACAAAGGGAAATAATAATAATTATAATTATAATAACAATAACAATAACTTTCAAAGCCCCTTTCTCCCACCATGCGAAGAGCACTTAAAGAGACAGCATTAACCTCACCTTGTATCTGGGAAGCAAGGGGAGATGCAGGGCTGAGGAGCCACCTAAAGCACAACTCAAGAATTCTCGATCGCAAACCCTTGGTTTTGGGGGGCAGCCTCTGGTTACATCTGGTCTCCCCCAGAGCAGGAAGTTAAAGCCTAGCTTCATAGACTCCTGTGGGCATCTGTCACTAACTTTGTCTGTGAAACGCCCATGCAAAGGGAAGTGGCAGCTGACTCTCATGCCGGTTCTAACTTTGCAGACTCATTTCCCACCTTGTCCAAATGGCCAAAACACTGTGCACACACCTAACGTGGGGATGCTGAGGTTTCCACACCTCTACACGTGTTTCTTTTTTACCTTCCTCGCTGCTCTACCTCTGCCCTGGCACTGGGAACTCCTCCTCACCATACGCGCGGTGTGAGATGGAAGGGGACTTTTGCCTATCTGCTGAGCCCCACGCAAGGGCAGGGTGGCACGGGCTCTCCCCCAGCATCACTCCCACAGTGTGCGGTGCTGCAAGATCTCACCGCGGCCAGCGGTGCCCTAAGAGGAGAAAAATATTCCAGTTTAAGCTCTCTGGGACAGAAGTGGGAATTCACAACGATGAGCCCTGTTCTGCTCATCCCATTTCACAGCCGGGTGTAGAAAACGAAGCGTCACCGGTTGCCTGTCTCCTACGGGAGGGTCAGGTCCAAAAGCACGTCCCAAGCACAACTGCCAGCCCTTGCACGAGGATTGTGCTGCTGCCTTCTGAGAGCGTTCACTACAGCACAACAGGGAACGGAGCAAGAAGCAGACACAAAGCTAAAACCACACCTCCCTCTCTCGATTTTCTGGAGTTTTGTGACATAATCGGGAAATAATAGTTTTTAATGTACTCTAATAACTGAAGCAGCTTAAGCGCTTTCTTATATTTCAGAATAACTGGCTACACTTTCTAAATACTTGTTTTTTTCCTCTAGTGACATATTGTTCACGTCTTTGGTTCTTGTTTTTTAAAGCATTTTCTGAATTCTTTTAAAGTGACATAGAGAGAACAGATTAAACTCCCCTTCATAAAAGATATTTTTTTCAGCATATAAAATGTTGATGTCTTTTGTCTTCCCAGATGGAAAAGAAGACTTTAACCATTTAATAACTAGCAAAAGTTGTGACTGGAAAAGACTCCATGTGCTACTATAAACTGCA
The DNA here is from genome assembly GCF_001431845.1 of Calidris pugnax. Classification (NCBI taxonomy): domain Eukaryota; kingdom Metazoa; phylum Chordata; class Aves; order Charadriiformes; family Scolopacidae; genus Calidris; species Calidris pugnax. The sequence continues at coordinate 5,403,929 of NW_015090803.1, read as the reverse complement.
ATCTGATTTGAACAGCATATTATTGAGATTACTACAAATTTCAGGGACTAACAAAAATACCAACTGCAACAATCAAGACTCCTCATGAACACCTGCTTAGGGACTTAATTTTGCTTTAATGGGTTATTACCAAGGCTTCTCTAACAAACTCCCTTGTTCCCCCCAAAATCAATTCTGGATCAATAGAGACACACATGCCCTATGTAGAGCCTTCTGTTCTTAGGACAGGATTAAAAGATTCGTTAGTTTTACGATAGCTTGGTTAAAAGATGGAAATTAAAAAAAAAATAATAGAGAAGATGCACATGTCCCACACAGTTTAGATCTCTTCTGCTTAACAAACTCAGCATTTGCGAAGGTTTGACAGAAGGGAGGCAACTTCTTATTGATTATCACAGTAATAAGGCTCTAAAGAATCCCAAAGCAGGTTGCTCAGTCTCCATGAATGATCAATTAAAAAGCCTGCTTGGGAGCCGGCTTCCACCAAAATTCACTGCCGTTACTTAGTGAAACTGAGGTAGTAGAAAACAAGGGCAGACAAGCAGTTTTTAAAAATAACTCTGTATTTTCTCAACCAAACAAGTACAAAAACTTTAAATTGAGCCGATAGCAGCTGAGTACTGAAATAACTTAAAGCTCTATTCCAGATATATAAATTATTATTTATAACCTTTAAAATGATGAAAAATTTATTCCTTCACTGAATTTGCAATAGCAAGTCTTTGTTTTCTCTAGAGTTAATCCAGAGTACTATTTTTTAAATCAAAAATAAGGCATGAGAAAAGTCAAAAAAGAGTTGTAAATTCATTAGTTAAAACCCAACAGAAGATAGCTAGCCTTAAAAGGCATTTAAAATGCTGCACAATACAAAAACATGCATTATCCACAACTACATTTAGCCTACAATTTGATCATGTGCTTACAGCTTCCTAGAACAGGATTTTAATATTTCCTTTATTATGAAATACAATGCTGTTCAAAGTATACAATTAAGACATTTTTCTACCAAACATACAGATTTATTGCACCAAGTGCTAAGAAATACTGGCTGCACGAAGGAAGATACTCTAATTTTCCATGTAGTTAATTAGATGAAACAATCTACTTTTTACTACAAAGCCACTTTGAAAGTAGTAAATTGTGTTTTCTCTATCTACCTAGTTACATCGGATTCATCTGGGGTTTGGATAACTGTAGACAGAAAATCTGGTCTTAATAAAAGAAGGACATTCTGTCGGCACAACAGGCTGCGTATTTTTATTCTTTAATAATGCGATTTTGAAGAAACACAGAGAACCTATACTCTGTATGCGTCAGTTTGCTTGTCTGAGTTCAAAACAAATAACAACGAAAACATTTCCAAGTGTTTGTTGGTATTTGGGGCTCTTTTTGAATCTGCTTTGCTTACTTGAAAGAAAAAGAATAAATTGTAAAAACAGGCAATGATTTAACCCTGAGGGAGCAGATATTGCACTCTGATTATGTCTCACAAACATATTGATTAGATCAACTTTTTGGATGGAGAAAATGCAGAATAGTCTTTCTTGCACGGATATATCCTTGAATTTTCAGTCTTTTTTGCTTTGCATAATCAGAAACTACAGATTTTCACTTAGAAGACAGTGAGTCTATTAAACGTAATCATTTTCCCATACATATTTACAGTTCTATTTTCAAAATATTTTGCCCGAGTTGCTGAGTAAACAGAGTTCACATTTACTGATAACAGGGACTCACACGAATTGTTTGTATGTAACCAGAAACACAGCTTTAAGATCCAGAATATATAATGACGACATTTCAGTAGAGAAACTTTCTTATCTAGCTCACCGGTGAACAGCAAATGAACTTAATAGCCCCGGAAGGCAGAAAACAAGCAATATATTTGCAAATGTCTTTTATAAATTAAGAAAAAGTGCTTGGAAATCCTCACTGCTCACAGAAAAACCTTACAATCACCTAGCAACCTATGTTACTGCTGCTTTCAATTTTGAACAGGCAGCCTTCACATTCAAAGATGTATCTGAGCCAACTGATGCAACTGTAAGTTTAACACAAAACAAAAAACAAAAACAGAGATAATTTTTCGTTGTTATTTAAATAAATTGCCCCTACCTTTCTTCTGAGAGTACGATGGCGACTGCACTTGAGAAAAAGTAGGTTTTTCTTCGGTGAAATATTCAGGTTGGTTGTACTGATTCAGGGCCATGTCCATGTCAGAGTACTCGCTTTTAAACACGTTTCCAGGGTAACTACAGGTATAAGGCTGATTCACCGCCCAGGCCTGTTCCATATATATGTTGTTACTGTGCAGGACCTGAGCATCACAACTGCTGTAACCCTGATTCTCTTCGATATAGGTGCAATAATCAGTGGACTGCATGTAGCAATTGCTACCGGCAGCTGGGTGCACTTCATATATTTCTTGCATACAGTAGTTCATTTTGTTACCCTATCTCAGCTTCTACTTTACGCACACACACACATGCATACACAGGCAGGCATGCATACACATGGACCGGGAGAGGAGCGATGAATATACACCAACAAAGTCGACTGCAAAACAGCCCCTTTTACTTTGGAGCGGCACCTGATGTGCTAAAATCCTATTTATATTGGGACGGCTTGTGAACTCCCCTGCCAGTCAAACATATTGGGAAGCAGATTTATGACAGTCAAAGGTCTTAATCTGTGACTGTAAGTTAATTCCAAGGGAAGATGGCAGGCAGGTAGCGATGACCACCAGACAAAGAAGCCACGTCCCGACAACCCTCCTGTTCCCCCATTTGTCTGGAATAATCATTTTATAAACCATTTCCAGCCTTTTCCAATATGATTAGAAAATGATTACTAGGGCGAGGACACAGTTATGTCACTGTAGTTGTCAACTTAAGTGTGAAGCATTATAAAGACTGCTTAAGAACCCCCAGAGGGGATACGCTGAAAATCCTAAAATCAATAATCCTGTTTTTCAGCATTAAACCATAGAAAATCCAATAGTGCTGTGTTGATGACCCAAACAGTAGTCTAGTTTTACAAAATTTAGCAACTTAATCTGTCATCAGCTTTATTGATTTTGTTTTACAGAATTACATGCATGAATCTCCCCAGCCTTCCACACACACACAATCCTCCCCACTGCCTGGTAATGCATTTACGGGAAAGCAGCTTTTCTAAACTTCAGTGATTTGGGGAGGTAATTTCTATTGAGTTCAACAGGTGGGAAACTTCAAAATAATATAATCAGCGAACACTGCTTAAATATTATCAATAAGCTAATTGTCTTGCTATTCTGCTTTGTTATCTTTTATGTTTCACTAATTAAGTACTTTTGGAAGTGTATCTTTTTCAACAACAGACCGAGTGGCGTAAGGAGGGGTTTTTGTTCGTTTTGGCTCACCTATGAGATATGAACATCTCAATGCCACTACAACAAAAACTATATGATCTTATAATTGCTTCACGCACACTAAACCTCAATACAGTTAATACACCTTGTTCAATCAGCCATTTTTTTTTGATCTAAAAGAAATTATTTTATTTTTTATTTCTATTAGCTGCTATTTGTTTTTCACTAGGCAAAATACGTTTTCTCTTTACAGCACAGTTAAATACGGCAAAACTTGCTAAGTCAGTAACAAGACGGTATCCCTCTTTAATGTCTGTTCTTCTTATTAGGAAGCAGAGCTATTACTGATTTGATAATGAGGTCTTATTTTTCTTATTTCACTCACTTTAACCAATCTACAGGATCCCAAAACTACCATGTAGGTTAGCCCTTTTTCATCTAGGCTCTGAAGTAGACATCTGAGAACCTTGATGACAGTCCCCAAAAGTTCAGTGAAATAGGAAACAACTGGGCATGACATGTACGTATTTCTCCCTACCTGATATTGTTTAATGTTTCAGTCTAAGAACCGACAGAGGAAACATTCTCCCTCCCAACATACAACAGTAACTAATCTATCTAAATATAACGCCTTACCAATTGCCATCTAATGTGCAGGCTAACAGAATTTGGGATCAGTGCTTCTGAGAAACAGAGAAGTTAAAACTCATGCTTGGATTTTTAATTTTTTTCCCTCTAACTATAAAAGAAGCATCTTTAACACTTTAACATCTTTAACACATTTCTTATTAACCTGCTTAGAAAATAGTAATACACTTCGTAAGTCAAAATAAACTCTATCAATTATACTGAAGTTAATGGAGTTGCTTCCGAAACGAACCTCGTCTGATAAAACCCTGGCAATTTAACATCAAGCATGAATAGTTACTGAAATTCCAGAAGTAAAACACAAATGAACCCTCGTTCTCCATGTTGTTTTTACCGAAGATCTAACTCAACAAATAGCATTGTGAAATACGATGTGAAAAAGCACACAATGAAGTTAATTTTCATTTTAGCTGAGGCCCATGATCTAGTTTTTACGAGCAGTGATTTTGTCTGTGACAAAAAGCATGTCTTAGGCAAGATCTGATTTTTTCAAGAATGGATGTTCAGCACTTCATAAAAACATGTCCGTGTTTCCCAAGAAACTCTACAGTATTTACAGAGAAACCCCCAAACCATACCCATTTATGTGCTCGGTTGGTGATACCGTAGTATGTACAAACGTCACACGTACAACCTGCCGCGCTTACTTCCCCGTGCTCCCCAGAAAGAAAACATTCCACAAGTGCAACGCGGGGGTTGTTCATTTACCACAAAAGGATCTCCTGTACAGCTACCAGGAATTTATGCCAGAGCTTGCACAGAGGGCAGGCTGTATCTTACAGGTGAGCGGAGCAGAATACCTAGATATTTTTACACTACCCAGGAAAGCTTCGAGGAACTAGGCTTTAAATTCTTAGGGGGAATTTTTCCCCTATGTGGATTTGTTTTGCTAAATGAGAAAAAATTCTTACAAATTTTCTCTTCTGTTGTTCTTCTCTCCCCTCCCCGATTTGATTTAGGTTTATTACTCAAAAACTAAACAGAATTGAGACCACATGTAGGCAGAGCTGTCCCAGTCAGGATGGCACCCGAGGATACGGTATCTTGAAGTAGCACAGTCTGTGACTTACTTTCTCTTCCAATCCCACCAGTATTTTTTATTTTCTACCGCTATGTCAATAATTCAGTAATGCTTAGAAACGTGCCATGTATACGTCTTTGTCAGAACTACTGTAATAATGCCAGGAAATTAAATTATACCAAACTGTGAAGAACAAGGAGAAAAAGAAAAATGGATGAGAACCTTTTCTGAAAAAAAATAAAAAACTATAAACGCTGCCAGGGAATGGGGACTCCTTACCTGTAACGTGCTAACATTAAAGAGGTTTATAGCACTGCAGATTGTTGTTCCCTTGGAAACAAATCAGTCCAAAAAACACCACAAAGATTTAACATCCCTATTAAAAATGAAATATTCCTAAAATATTTTCATTTTAATCTCTTAGGGTCCACTCCTGCATGTCCCTTTCATGTATCACTTTGAATTAAATCACCATTAAATAAAAGACAGTCAGATGGGGTCTTTATCAAAAAACTGAGAGTAGAAAATAGTAACAACTTTTCTTTGTCTTGTATTCTGACTTGAATATTAGAGTCTTTAAATCACATCATGTTGAGCTTTCATTGCCTCCAGCAATGTAGTACCACACTTGGAATTTTATTAGTTCACAAGGGTCTGATTATGCGAACACATGGAAATTAATCACTAGCAGAATAAAATCTCTGGTACGAGCAAAGAGGCCAGTGATAAAACAGAAACTTTGATACTGCAGCTGAAGAGTACCTGAATTTTGAACCCTTCACAGTCTGAGGCGTCAGATCATTGTATTAAAAAAGGTAGAAATTACTCACAGAACAGGAGTCACAAACGCCCCCAAAGTCTTTGAAATACTCACCCTGGTGTAAATCAGAAGTAAGTGTAGTGTAGTCAGTGATGTTACACTGGGTGGGCAGAAGTCAGGCCGAAAATGCCTGAAAGGAGGTGTCTGCAGGAGAGATTGCTCTGCACTAGACCCTGCAGCTCTTTATCGACTCCTGTTTTAAAAACTCTGACTAAAACTTTCAATTACGAAGAATCAAATGCCCCACTAAGCTGCACTTCTCTTGTGACTTAACTCAGTCACAAAAATCGCCAAAATGAACCCACAGAAATTTTAAGGCGAGACAGTATTCCTGTGGGTGATCCTCCCGCCGGAACACCCCAACCGAGATCCCTCACACACAAAAAAGGTGCTGTTCAGCGCAATCCACTCCTGTTGCCCACCTCTACCACCTGGGGGAATGTGCAGGTGAATTACCTGCAAAAGTCGTATTTTCCTCACCATCCCCAAACTCTGCACCCTTGGTCTCGAGTCCTGGCTGTCTCCGAGCTGCAGGCAGGGCCCCTGTGTGCCACTTGGGAAAGACTCAGCAGGGTCAGTACGTGGGAAGTCCTGCAGAGCCTTCACAGCAGACAAGGATCTTACGCGGGTCGTGTTCACACTTTATGCATACAAATGAATAGAAATCCAGCATTTGGTCAAAAAGGTTTGCACAGTTGAACATGTAGTTGCAAGATTAAACATACCTTTCTAAACTCCTAACAGTAATGTACACTTGTGTTATCAGCTCCTACTTATTTTTACGTGTTACAAAATAACTGTTATATATCCTATTGATAGATTTTCTTCTTGACTGCATTCTCTCACCCACCTCAGATGAAGGTTATGGGGAAAAAAAAACCCTAGATCACTGCTCTTCAAGGAGAAGATAAATCTGCACTTTCATGACTCACACCACATAACATGGGACACATCACAGACAGTCCCTAGCTTTCTCTATCAGAAAGAAAATATACTGAAAACTAGAAAAGCTTTCGAGCAGAAGTACTAATGTGGCTTTTGCAACACACATAATTTGTCAAATACTGCTTTCTCCGTGCACACATGATGAGTTACCACCTCTCTTTAATGTATATATTTGCACTACCTTACTCATTCACATTACATACTACAATCAGAGACTCAAAACAGGCCCTCAAAAATATGACTGTACAAACTTACTGTTTGGGGAATCTTAGTATCAGCTTATCACATCAGTTCTGACCCCCAGGGGTCTTAGTGCTATAAATTAAACTAAGAAAACCTCAAACATCAGAATCCAAAATAACACTGAGCACTTAGAAGAACAGAAAATTAACTCCGTATAGTACTTATCTTATTTTAAAAACTCTACTTGTGAATAAATCACAAAGTATGTAGAATTATGGAATTCTAGTGCTGTAAAGTTACAATAGCATTTGACAGTTGCTAGAGTGTGTCTCAGTGGAATCAAAGACATTAAGAATTGTCATTTTGTCTACACTATATGTACTACAGCAAGTGACACAGTTGAGGGAAAAAGAGCTAAAACTTTCTGGCATCAAATCATGTCTTAGGGTTTGCAACAGACACAACCAGCTTCCAACTAGCTGCCCCTGGTTTCAACCTGAGGAAAATCTTACACAATAGCACATCTCTTCTCTCAACATGTATTAAGTTAGTTCTTTCTTTAAAATTGCTTCTCTCACAAAACCTGCTGTACCTCGGTTATGACATGTCACTAGATTTGTATGTGACTCATAAAACGCCAGTGTGATGTGCCTTTTATTGAAACACTTCAGACTCATTAGTCTGTTTGGGTAACAAAGAATGTCATAGTTTATATTTAAATGTTCAGATTCACTACAAATCCAGTTCTCCCTGAAAATATTTGACACCTTGAATAAATTTGGTTAAAAGAGAATGGAGGTTGCTCTCTCACAATCAAGACGCTTCCAGGGTTTGTGCTTGCTCTCTTGCATGAGTTCCTTGCACGATTGGCAACACACAGGGTAGCCCATGGTCTGTCTGAGAGCATTTGCTCCTTGGGGGGGTTTGCCAACAAACTGGCTAACAAAATTCTTGACTGGTGTTCGACAAATTTTGAGATGGTCTCTGAGCAAATATTGCTAAGAGTAATTATAGACCTGTGACCCAGACAACCCAATATGTTAAGTCTCCCCATATCTCATAATTGAAGACCCTGTTAGCAGACATCAGTTAATTACACTGCTAATCTCTTGAGAAAGTAACTGCCAATACTTGGAACATGCACCTTTTCTGAGTCACTCCCTACCCCAACTCCACACGAAAACTTCAAGGTAAAAAGTTCCATTTGTTCAAAAATAAAACTAAGCAGAAAGTCAGCTAATGTAGCTTGACACAACGTAATTAAGAGTCTCTGGGGTGGGACTGTCTGGGTTTGGCAGCCTCCTCACAGCCTTTAGTAAGACGTTAAAGCGATCAACACCTGACATCTGTTAGCAAAGAGGCATTCTGAGGTAAAGAGCAACTAAATCTAAAGAAATCAGGTACTTAGACCAGTTTAACTTTTTCATGAGGTGATATCCTGCCTGACACTGTAATCTTTCTTCCTGGAGTGATGCAAGACTTAAGTAAAAGAAAACAACTTGTGGTCCCTCCCTCCCAATATCCACTAATTATTTTTTAGGCAAAGAACAATGAAGACCTATTTATCCCAGTTTAAAAAGGAACAAAAATAACTTAAGCACTAAATTTGTGCTAATACCTAAGCAACTGTGATTCCTAAAAGGAATTCCTTCAATGCTGCACTGATGTGAATAAAAAATGCTACCTGAAAGAAATTGTTTAATTTTCCTAGCTACTGAGGCAAAGAATATTCATAAATGGAAGTTCTATTTATCTGAGCTCCGTATGTGCACTTACTGAAGTTTTGGGGATGGTTAAGAAAGAAGAAAAGGCAAACAACACAGTCACAGGTGAGAGATGAACACCCTGAAAGTCGTAAAAAAATGCTTTTGTTTGCCTTTGCATGTTCAATGTCTCAAGGATATACTTTATTTAAAAAGGGCAGGTTCAGAAAATATTTTTGATCAGCTAATCAAGACCATAACGAGAGAGACAAATAAATGTTTAAAGGGCTAAAGGAATAGATATTATTTTATATTAGATATCACACAGAAAACCCCAGTAAGTACTCATAGCATTTTCATCAGAGCTCTGCACAAAGCTATTGCATTGAATAAAAAGGAATACTAAAAATCACAATTATGCCCACTGAAAAAAAAAAAAAGAAAAAAGAAAAAAAGGTAATAAGAAAACACCCCCCACATAGTAATGCTTTTACCAATGGCCAAACTTCTGACCATAAATACAGATACAACAACCTGGTACTGTTCTGTTTTGTTGTTTTTTTTTTTTTTTTTTAAATACAGCATTTGCTGCGCTCTGCATAATAATGTCAGTTACCTTTAAACTTTTTTTCTTCTTTTTGGTATTCCTGGGCACTTGACAGTACTTCAAAGTTTGCTCTTGGATGGCCTGGCTGTAAAATTGTGCTAGTCCAAGTTGAAGCATGTCGATGTTGTGAAAGCTGCTGTCCATTCCTCTGGAAATCATGATTTTTGGAGCGCCTTTTCCTACACAAACGGTTTTCTGCTCTGCCCACTACATTCCATTTCTGATTTCTGTCAGGAAGGTGAATCAGTCTGTTCCATGACAGGAGGCCACGTCCTGGATGTTTGGCAAATCCTGCAGGGCTACAAACTGTTGGCATTGCCAAAATCTTGCTCAGGTGTGGAGTTTTGGAAAGCAAGTGGTTCCCCAGCTCTCCTGATGCCGTGGTATTGCCGTGCATCTCCACTTGACCGCACTGGTACGATGCAGAGCCTTTCAGCCATGCCCATTCAGCCACCATAGCTCCCTTTCCGTACAAGTAAATATAAAATTTTCCCGCCTGGGAAGGCTGAAGAAGTAGGTAGATCTATGTGGACAGGCTAACACTAGATGTAACTTTCACAACATCACAACTACAACATGGGCCTCAGGGCAAGTTACCACCAATTTATTGCCTTGCTCATATGATCATTTGAGGTCTTGTAGGTCGAGGCTGGTCGTGAACAATTTTCAGATACTTAAAACACAAAACATCAAGGATTCAGCCTTGTTTGACTTTGCTCTTATCGTAGGCTGACCTGAGGGACACTCTGTTACCTAAGTGTGACATTCTTATGTGGGCATGCTTAGCAGTTCCGCTGTTGCTACCTACTGCCCTTCTCTAGCTGTGGTCACACAGTGGAGCATCAGAGACACAAATTTTATCACAGGAGTTCGGACATTTGGGTCCCGTGTAGATAATGAACAACACTAAAGCTGCATGATTTGATCTAGTCAGTCATAATAATGAGGCAAATTTATTTATTGATATAGAAGATATACAGCTAGTTGATAAATCTGTAAAACTAAATATAGCCCATCTTCTATTTTTGGGTAGCAAAACTCAGTGCTATAGAAATGACGCATCTGAGTTGCTATCCTACATTTAAAAAAAATATTTTATTGTATATTATATATAAAAAAATTCAAAACCAAAATAGATTTCTAATTTGCATATAGAAAATAGCAAATTTCAGAAATTCAATGACTGATATCCATTGTGGTTTTAATCAGTGAGATTCTGCTATCTAAATGCACCTAAGAGTTAATTTTACACATATTTCACTCAGGAAAATAACTCAGATGCATATTAGTAAATAAGTGCATACTAAGTCAGTAATTTCCTGATAAAAATGTTTAAAGATAACTTTGGATTTCAGTTACCAGATCCATTATACTATTGCTGTTTCTGAAAGTTTTTGTCTTAAGACTTCCATTAAGTGGAACATTGCTGATATAACACATAATCAGGAGACTTAATTATGGTTAGTATTAAATACTGTTATCCTGATATTATATACAGCTTTCCTCAATACCTTATCTAATTTTAAATGTAAATGCATACTGTTTTTTTTTTTGCTGGGAGCGTTAGCTCACCTGATATTTGAAGTTAAAGTCCATTCTTTGTACTCACTGTATCTCAGTTGGACATCAATAACATGAATTTGTATAAGAAATTCCCTGGCATCACATACGTCAATGCATAAGGCAGGTGAGTTAACTACAGAATTTGCACTCACCTACTTACTTCTGGCTTTATACGTCTGCTCTTAGTTCAGACTTGGTTTTCTTAGTAAAATTAAAAATTAACTCTAAATGCAGGTAATATGGCAAGAGAATATCACTCGTAGGAGGATAATCAGATTTAAAATAGAATAGCGAAAGTAACCCAGAAGACATTAGACAATTAAAAAAATATAAAAGAACAGAACATAAAACTTTTTTTCATAATTTGAGTGTTTTTCTATATTCTAGAGTTCATAATAAATTTAAGTTCACAGGGAGGGACTGGATTGTTCTGGTAAGACTCTGTGGAAGCTGCATGGAAGTTTGTTCCCTGTAAGATCTGAACAGAACTTGGCTTTGAACTCTCCTCGGTACGGAGAGGAACCATGTACTATAACCCACCCTTCTACCAGGCTTTGTGTAACTTCAGCTAACATATCCTTCAGTACAAGGCTACTCTCCTCTTCCTTGTCTTCCTTCACGTTCTAGTTATCTCCCTGCATGGATAATATTGCAACTTTACAGGAATGCGAGAGTCAGGCATGTGAGATATATACACATCTCTGTGCGTGTGTATATATATATGAAGAAATAAAACAAAGGCATTCCTGTAATTAACTCATGAGTAGATATTTCTATGCTTTATCAGTTTCTTGAGAAGACCACTGACCCCACATAATTCTCCACCGTCTTTACAAGAGTCAGTTGGAAGCTCAGTTACTCAGTTCTTGCTATTAGTCCTGGAAATGAGATCAGTGATTCATAACCAGGCTCTTTGTTCTTGTTAGGCAAAAATGTTCACATCTTTTTCCCAACTTTATCTTTGATATTAAAGGCCATCTTTGCTGTCTTTTAGCTTATGAGGATTTGCTTTAGTTTTGATTTTAATTAAAAAACACATGTTCACTGCAATGGTAAAACTTTTGTTCTGCAAGGATTCAGAAAGAATGTCACACAAGGCTCACGGATTTTTAAGTTTAGCAACTCTAAAGCCCTCCTTAATTTAAAGGATAAAATTAAAACATATTTTCCAATTTCTGTGTTTGCAAAGCATATTTAGGATTTTTAAATATGCTTCTAGACACATTTGAACAGTGAGAATAAACTGATTCCGTTACAGCTTCCATCATTTGGAGTTTTCCCAGGCAGAGTTTACAAAGGCTAACCCAACATCAAGCAGCTTTATCCTTTCTCCTCCTGTAGTTCCCTCTGAAATTTGTCTCACTATTTTGACTCTTACGTTAGCTACAGTTTATTTAATTTTACAAGCTCCCTTTTTATTTCACAAATTCTCTTCAGTCACCAGGGACATTCTGAATTCAAATTTTGCCAAATAAGTATTAAGCTGTAAGGAACTCCCACTTGAGGGGTCTCATATTTTGTCTCCTTTTCCTACACTTCCTAGACTGTGGTGCAGCAGATATATATGTCCTAAATTACCATTCAGGTTATAAAATTTTTTAAATTACAATTTCACCACAGGACTACATTATTTATTCTATTACTTTTGTTTTAACATATCTTACTTGAATCTGTCAAAAGTTTTTTCCTTTTTCTTTTTTTTTTCCTATTTTTCAAGAGAGAATACAGTTTAGATTTCCTGCATCTGCTCTTAGTTTTGTTAAACCAAAGCCCTTGATAAAGGATGATAATGCCGTTTTCCCTGAGCTCCCTAATTGTAAGAGAAGCATCTCTCCCTCCCTCTAGCTACAGTTAAAATGGCTACAATCAAAGCAGAAAGCAGTACAGCCCACTGGGATGAATCACGATTAAAACCACAGGCCCTAATTCAGAGTAAAGAGGGACCTAGAGCTCTTGTCAACATAAGTAAAGGAATCATCAAGTAATTTCAGAGCTATAAAAGCAGCATATCAAAGCAATGACTGGCATCTGAGCTGTCAACAGTTCAAAAGACTTTCCCAGAGTGTATTTAAAGGTGAATTCGTCTTATAGAAGCACTAAAGTTTTAGCAGATGAAGGGCCCATTGAGCTAAACTAAAAGGACAGGCAAGGAGAATCCCTCAGAAATTTTTTATTACAGGCCAATACAAAGACTCCTAATGGATGTATGCAAAGGTTGGACTGCTCTCAGGTACGCAAGTGTTATCTGAATGGAGTATATAAAGGACTATAAAAACAATGGAACAATTAATTTGTTTTTCCCTCAAACAGCTATATGCTTTTTTTCCCAACTTCTCTAATAGTATCTGCCAACAGTGGTAAAGGAAGAGATAAAAAAAGCATCTCCCTTCTTTGCTACATCTCAAGGGAAGGGAGTCATAACTTGCTTCTTCCAGAAAGACAGGATGTGATACCCAGCCAGCCAGGAGGACAGGGTTTCTTGCTGGAACAAGCTGTGTACCTATCCTGGACTTTGACCCTGACAAAAACTCGGGGTGCAGAGCACAGGACCAAAAGGCACACTGCAGAGAGACTGTTCTCTGTGCTCACCACAACCACCCTAGAGGCCCGTGTGTATCCTGGGAGATACACCCATTTTACCCAGCTCGGGATCTGCCCTGTTACACCCAAGTCTATCATTTGTATTACTGTTACTGCCATCACTGCTTTGTGCCCAGTAGCTGCAGCTGGCAGCCAGATCCATCCGTGATGAAAGCTGCTGTCTGACCGCAGTCCCTGCTCCTCAGAGACTACACTGTTCACACTTTTTTAGGGAGTACAAACATTTCTTTTTCACCTGCAGCAACAGGCTATCGGTTTCAAGGCAAAAGGTAAATCGACAGTTCTGGGATGTCAGAGGATTGCTGTTTTTACAAAGACGCTTCCTCTCACAACAAAAAGTTATTTTACATTCCAAAATCAGCTCACAGCCTGTGGGAATTTCAACTTTGAGCCGTAGGTGAATATATTAGCAGTCTCTGAATTGTCATTAACTTACTTGATTGCAAAACAAAAGATGGACAAAAGCGAATCTTCTATAAAGTTTTGCCCCTTCTCATATTTGAAGTTTACTGAAAACAGAGCAACAAAGGCAACAGCACTTACTGTTTTTTTTAAACACTGAAGTATGCAAGCATCTAAGGACATTGAAGTGGGTTGGCTTCAGAGAGATCAACTAAGGCAAATGTAATCAGGATTAGAACTGAGGGGTGCACAGTAGGTTGATCAAGCAGCCTAGCTTTGTATGGACCCAGTCCAATAACATTAGATGATTTTTACTGAATGACTTAAGAAAAAAAAAAGGCAAGCAAATTACAATTAAAGGACATCACCCTTGACAAATTGAAACCTGACTCATGTTTTGTACAAGCACTTTAAAGCATAAATAGTAACTATAAGTAAAAGCACGTAAAGCTTTCATGTGTGTTTGTGCTTTGAATGATAAAACTGTTTGTGCCAGAGAAGGCTAAAGTTTCATCTTTTCCTCATTAATGTTGCAGTAAATTCACAGCATTTCATTTTCTTTATCTTCCTTCTCCTCTGCTCTTCTCTCCTTTCATCTTTCCCTTCCTTCCCTTTTCTCCCTAATAACACCATAGCATTTTCTTCTTATTTTTCCTTATCAAACATGGAAACACTTCAAAATGGAGCTTCCCAACTTTTAAACTAAGTTTGTGTGATCCTTGGATAAGCAGGATGGAGCACAGCTAATACAGACTAGCCAGATTCTTCTTTATAAATATGCAAGCCATCCTTTCATATAATGTGCTAAATAAAACCTTTGAGAACATGTGATTTCTTTCCTAAATGTAAAAATGACAGTGACTGTAACAAAAAAGTGTACAACAAAAGAAAGGGACTGCAATCAGCAGGTGGAACTAGTGATGTCTACTGAAACCATGAGGTGGCTTCCAGTATTTTTGAAACATCTGCATATGTGTATGCTTACAGAAGCAAACAGTGCCAGGGTTATTTAATCCAGGACTGTTGTACTGTAACTTGCTTTAACAGTCACAATATTATGAAATATGTAAATACTACATTTTAGAATATGGCTTTCAATATAAATTAAAGGTCAATATTTTCAAACAATCTTTCGGACAAAGATTACATCACCATGAAAGAAGAGTGTGTAGACATTACAATAAACTGTGAAAAGAGTTTTTAATGTGTAAGAAAAGGTAACATTAAGAAACTTGCAATATACAGTGTAATAGCTTTATCCTTGTTCTTGCTGACAGGTACCTTAATGAGTTCTTCAGTGTAATCGCTTTTAAAAACCACACTGAATTTCTATCAATTATTAAAGTAATACTAAACATACACTTATCTCATCAAGAACCTGGGCGTGACATTACGCTTAAATATCTAAACATTAGAAAAAAATTAGTCAGAGGAAAAGAATATCCAGAATGTGACAAGTCCTCAGTAAGTTAACCAGAGGCAGGTTTTGATCACAGAGAAGCAAATGGTTCAGGTGGTTGGTATGTAAAGAGCTATCTGAAACCCTCTCCTTAAGGAAAAGAATGCCAATATGGAATCTTGTGACAGCTACAGATACAATAAAAATACTGAAGGAAAGGAATGACCAAAGCTATTCAGGAAAAAGCAGTAAGATACAGGGACTAGAAAGGTGATGCTAACCAATAGTCACAAAGATGTTAAATGCATTTGACCCTCTCAGAGTTCTGTCCGACAGACGGAGAGGGAGGTTTTCTGAGAACACAGAGTACCTGACCATGGCAGCTCTGTTCAAAGCACAGGGCTTGCCTGGCTACTGTTCTCCAACACCAGCCATGAGCAGATACCCAAGAAAGAGTAAGCAAGGAGATATGAGAGCTCCCAACAACAGTCTTCCAGCCCCCAACTCCTGTCAGCCCAAGGGATGTCCTGAGCCCCTGTAGCTAAACTGTAGTAACAGCCAAGAGATCTCCCTTTGAAGAACAGCCCAGCCTCCTTTTGCACACTTCTTGCACTCACAACACCCTTTGGCAGGGAGTTTCAGTATTTCTCTCCTTTATGTGCAGAACCACCTCCTTCTGTATTAAAACAAGCTTAATTCGATGCCCAACAGCCAGCAATTCACCTCTCCAGCATTCATTTTGCAGACCACTGCTTGTGTGAATATAGGAATGTTAATGGATTTTTACTCTCTTCATATTATGTTGGGTAATTCTTTAATGCCGGGAACCTACTAAAATAAAACTGAGAAGCCCAAACACCACTGCCAGACTATGGCTCAAAATACCATAAAATAGATCTTTAACAATGTGTAAGTTACAGTGAAACTATTTGGGAAACCACTTAAAATCACTTCCACAAATCACTTCAAATCACTACCACTGTTTTGTAAAATCTTGATTCTGAGTACTGCTTTTGCCATGAGCTTTCAAATCAATTCACATGGTTTTTCCTCAATCCCACATTGGACTCTAGACCCCTTCCCACTGAGGAATGGACAGTACATTTTGGCCATTGTTTACTCTAATAGAAAATCCTGGGGATACGTGCACGCAATTGAAGCTCTTAGTTTTTTCAAGATGATGAAAACAGTTCAAGCTATTTTAGTTCTAAAACTGCTTACAGAGGGGCCCTGTATCTTCAAGCAACACCTCCTGATCAGTGAACATGCAAAAAAAGAGTACTTAAACTAGCAGACTTGATAAATGTATAATTTATGAAAACCAAAGCCCAATAAATAAAAAATAAAGTTTGCCCAAATAATGCAGTCAAAGGCTTCTTCAGAAAAACACACAAATTGGGAAGTGAAGAGAGAATGCTTCAAAACTTGAAATAATCTGAAACTTGGTACAAGTCTAAATAGTTTTCAAACACGTGGTCACATACGTAACAAAGCAGATCTGAAAGTCTGGCCTTTATGTTTTGCAAGCTTTAAACATTT
This sequence comes from Calidris pugnax, assembly GCF_001431845.1. Taxonomy (NCBI): domain Eukaryota; kingdom Metazoa; phylum Chordata; class Aves; order Charadriiformes; family Scolopacidae; genus Calidris; species Calidris pugnax. Next base: position 5,387,149 of record NW_015090803.1, on the reverse strand, counting down.
CCTTAAATATTTTTTTTCTTTTATGATAAACGCTGTAACAAATGTGATGCTTTTAAAGAACATCATCAGAAAAGCATTTAGGGAATGTAAAGGATATTTTGTTTTTATGGAAATAACTGGAAAATGCCTGACTGGATAGTAGCTTTCTTATAGTTCGTCAACAGCTTTACATTTGGCACAAAAAAAATATTACAGTCCTCTCTACAGCTAGAACTGTGTATCAAGGACAAGTGGTGTAAGTTCACTGCTCTGACACACGCTCATCAGAAGAACTGAGCAGCAGCCTCTGGTTAGGCTTATGAAGATCATAAAATGGCAGGCTGCAGCTCCTGTGGCAAGCACAGTGTCTTATTTTATAGGCTAGTGCAGAAAACTTACAAAAAGCCACAAGGACATTTTGGGTCATTTTAATCAACTATTTTAAAAGGTTTTTGCCTGCAAAATTAACAAGTATGTTTTATATTGACAACGCTATGTACTCCTCCTAACTGACGGCAGCAGTGAAACACAGCATTACACAGGCTAAGAATGAGACTCGGAATCTCAAAAACAGCAGTTGCTCCCATCAGAAATAAATTTCAGAAAGATGAGTTAACAAAAAGAAGCGCCTCTGGTTTAAATAAATTTATTACAGAAGGGAACTAAGTATACTGATGGATTATTGAAAAAAAAGAGAAAAGGAAAAACATATCAGCACTAACATAAGAAACATACTTAAGAAAATGGCTAGCAGATGTTACAAAGCTAAAAAAATATGTTTGTTTTCTCTGTTGTTTGTGAAATCTAACAGATCCATTTTTTAAAAAAAAAAATCTGTCTATCTTATCTGGAAAATACAGCAGGTATCCATGAGTTATAAACACCAAACTTAAACACCTTTAGAAACACAAGGACATAAGATCTTCATGTTTCTTTTAAAGAAAAGCACTTTTTAGAGCATCTTTTTTCCCCCCATGATGGGAAAGAAAACCTCAACACATTATTAAAGAATTGCATAAAAAACCTGAAACATTACAATATTTTATACAGACTACTTGCTTTTTGAAACTTTTGTATTTATATAGCTCTTTTTGAAAGCACTTTTAAAAACATTAAAGTTTAAAACATAAAAGTTAAAATTAAACCAGAATGTCTGTAACCTAGAACTTAACAAGTGTGATATTTTTAACTGCATATTCAAAAATACGCTTCTAAGTAATAGGAGCCATCATGGAGTGATTCATAGCTTCATGCAAAAACATCCCACAATATAAATCTTGTTAACCTTTTGAAAATCCCCAAAAGCTCATTACAAAGCTGCTGAATCCTGGCATAACAAAACCTTATACTAAAGTATTTACTGTCCTACTAAAAAGTCCATTACTTAAAAGAAATAATACACTTGAGTTAGTCGGATTTTATCATGGTCTGGCGGACAAGAAGTGTCAGACAGTGATGTATGTCTAATTAAATCATCCTAGGAAAATCATTATAGTAAATCAGGAGAAATAATTTCTCAACTCATGTTACACAATAAACTATTTTCCATCTGAATTAATGGCAAGTTTACAGGTTAATGAGCATTACAGTGAAAAGACTCACGAAGAAAAGGTGGTACCTTTCCTACCCTATTACTTTTCCCAGTTCTTGGAAACTACATGCAACACCCTTGGAGACACTGGTTTTCAAATGGATTTGTTGCACAAAAGCCGATTAATTTTCTTCTTCAAATGAGTGACCTGTTACAAGAAATGCTGCATATTAAATTCTACTTACTGAAAATATGCATTTATGACATTTAAATTATATTCCCTAATGTAAGCACTTAATTTTATTATAATTCCTATCTTGATCTAACTTTAAAGTCATTACCAAATAGAACAGTGTGAACATTTGAGACTAGAAGCACAATGTCGGAGTCAATTATGAAACTCCAAGTAAGAGCAGAGTAAAATCCTGGCCGTAGTGAAGTCAGTGAAAGGGCTGCTCTAGACTTCACTGACACCACTATTACACTCTTTAGTTCTATCTTCATCTGCCATGAAGATGAAATTAATGAGATTTACTTTATTCTACAAATACTATTTTTTGGTTTTGAATTCTTGAATTCCTTCTTCATTTCTCACTCCTGTAAATGAAGTAAGACAAAGATATGTCCGAGGCTTGTCTTGCATTTTGGGAGCAAATGTATAGAATGAAGCTTTCAGGGATAAATTACTGCCAATGAATAATTACTATTGCCAGTGAATACTGAAGCCAGAAGCTTCACGAGAGTATTTAAAAAACAAGAATATCTTTTATGAACTGTGTTACATACTTATTTGAAAGTACTATCTTCTCAATGAAAAAATACTACTTTCTAATTTGTTAATTGTTCTAGTCTACTGTGCAAACGTATGGCACAAAGACTTAAAGCTACTGCTAAAATAGCACTAACTTTCAAAATGCTTACAATTTTTTTTTTTCAGTTATTACTCCATGGACAGTAATTGCTGGTGCCAACTGTAAAGCTGATGATGAACTATGGGAGGAGCATCCAATGAGTCATTTTCCACTTATTTCTATTTTTAAAAAACCCCAAACATACTTTACCTACATTCCCTAAACGCATTTTTGACGTTGTTCTTTAAAAGCATTAGATCTCCTGCAGCATTCATCATAAAAGACAACGAACATTTTTAAAAAATCAGGTTTCAAACCAGGGAAGTTAAACTTTCCGATTTGTTTTGTTACATTTACGTGTGTGATCACTCATCTGAAAATTATTTATTTTAGGGTTGTACCAAGCTTCAGTTTATGAGAACAGAACGCGTCCGTCTCAGACTTAGTACTCAACTGCAAGACGTATTATGTCCAGCTCTCCCTCTCCAGAAGCATCCCTTTATCTCAATGTTTGGTCATCCTCTAAGTTATGTGTACATAAAACTGGTTAGGCAAGTTTTGACACTTAGGACTGGCAAAGTTGAAAAGTATACTGACAGGCACGGTGTTTACAAAATCTGTAGGTCCAGTTTTTCACTTGTCAGTTTCTAACGTCATCAAGTACTCAGTGCTAGGTGTTTATTAACTCCATCTGTATTGCTGAGTGAACTCTATTTTGACTGCATTCTAAGAAAAACAAAGAGTAGTTTGGACTTTATTAACTCAACATTTGCCTTTCAGTTTATCTTTTTGCATGCATTCATTTTGCTTTTTATTTTTCACTTTATTCACTTTTAAATAAGGCTTTCTACACTTTGGAAATCCTTCCATGATACCCATACCTCTGAAGTTCCCCAGATTATTTTGGAAAACTTGAACTCTCTCTTTATTAAAAGCTCTCTCTATATATGTATATAACACACACACACAATTACAGACGTGTGTCATAAAATAATCATACCAATATGTGTTTTTAAAGCTGAGATGTCAAAATATTAAAAATACTTTTCCTATGGCAACTGCAAAATGTAGTAAAGCCTTACTTTACTACCAGAGGCCAAATTCTGCAATCTTCTGTCAGAAAAACTTCTCTGGATTGCACTAGAAACTGGAGGCTTTTGGGCAGTGCCTACAAAAGGAAAATTCTTACTGCAGTAAAAATGTAACATATGGGCAAAGAATATCTATCAAAAAATCAGAATAATACAGCCTATTATTTTAGGCAACTAGTTTGGATTAGACTCTGTTCTCATATTCCAGTGACTCAGTAACAGAATCTAAGCTTTCATTCTCATTTGTTAGGAAAAGAGCCCTGTCTGGCTCTGGATGGTGGTATTTATGCAGTTTTTATAGAGTTTGAAAGATTTTTATTTCATCCATGCTTCTTTTCACATTCACACTCATGTAGGGAATTTCATTCCTATAATGAGAAACAGAAAATACAAACTGCTCATAATGAAAAGTGCTGGTCATCTACAGCTGTACCAACAGTCATCTTCTGCAATTAACCTTATTTTTCGCCTGGCGATTATTTTCTTTGCACATACTTGTTCTGCCCACTTCTTTCAAAAGAAATGCAGAAAATGTAGGTCCTTCCAATTCGGCTTTGTGTTACACTGAGATTAACAGAGCTGCCCTTCCAGGGGGAAGGAAGTGGAGGGAGACAGGTCTGGTTAGAGTGCTAGCAGGAATTCTCCATAAAACCCCTCTCCATAGGAAGCTACACCCAGATGAGGTGATAACAGATACAGTGAGGATAAAGGGGGTACACTGCATTTCCTTCACCATCTCTTGCTATCACATAGCACAAGCTACTAATTGTTCCCTCCAAAACCACAGCAAAATCAAGCCCTGTAGTAAAAAGTCAAAACCCACAGTTCAACAAGACAGAAGAGAGCGCAACAGAGAGCAGGAGAGACTGAGTTACATGTCAATGCTTTAAATTCTTCCAAGACAGGTATTTACTAAATAAAATTATCATGCCTAGAATGCCTGCAGAAGAATGCAAGAACACTCTAGTGAGCCTTGCCAACGTCACTTAAAGATACTAACTCCTTCCCGATCCTCATGTTGCAGTGATGTTAATCCAGAGCCTGACACACCAACAAAGGGTCAGGTATTCCACTTTATTACACAAAAAGCCTCTATGCCCTCTACCTCCATCTTACATTTACCTACGCCTAACCTCTGCTTCAATGGACAGCAAAGAAACCACAAAACCAGAAGTCAAATGATGCATCTTTGCATAATATCAAATAACACATTTTACGATGAAAACTTCAATTTAAATAATACTGTTTTTCCCCCGAGACTGCCTCATATCTAGGACCCTAAACTTAAAAGGCCAGCTTTATTGGTGAATGCAGCTGTTACCCCTTGCTGGCCAATACAAAAGGATGGGAGCCTTCTAGGGGACAGGAAAGAACATTTGATCTGCCCAGCCAGTAAAAATAAACTGTCCCTTGAGCATACCAGGAATTCAGTCCTGTTTGTTATGGTTTTCCCTATGTAGCACATGCTGCATTTTACAAACAGGCTTTTAAAAGGTCCCATTTATGGCATTTCGTTCTTGAAATATGCATTGACAAACAATATCAGCAGAACATTTTCCTTTCTTATGTAATTTGATCGATATGAAAACAAATTCTAGAAGTCTGATATTCTCTGGTTTTCTCTATCACCCCCACATAATAAGTGTATCTTTTTAGCCACTCTGTTCTGGAATTAGAATATATGTTTTTTTGACACTGCAAATTTACGTACAGCCTTCAAATGGGAGGGATAAGATTGTTAAGTGGACTTAAAATGGCTAATGGTCATTTCAATTCTGGATCTTCAGCCCACCTGCAGACCTAGTCAATTATTATCTGAAGAGTACTTGGTAATCTACGTAAAATGAATCTGACTGTCTCACTTGGAACCTCAGGGGATATGTCCATGTTATAAAATAACTTGGGCTACACACTCAGCAGAATCTGTCACTGTACTGGCGGTTTCAGCAGAAATGCTGAAGTTGGAATGTGCATTTAGAACGCAACACAACTTTGTTTCTAAAGGAAAACCAAGAAGGCTGAGAGTTTCAGCGGAAAAATTCTGGGGAAGACATGCCCCGTATCTCTATGCTTCAGGTAGAGGAAAGATTTCAATTCCCAGCACCAATACATTCAGAACTTTGCAGTAAACCTTTAATAATAATCACTTTAGCAAAGCAAAAAATATTACTTAGATGCTCTTATGAAATGTGATTACCTGACATACTGCTGGGAGTTATGGATATGTAATCATTCTCGTTCTTCTTCCGTCACCAATGCCACCTGCCAAAAAAAGGAAAAAATTCCATGTGATACGTCCATAAATGCAAATCTGCAGAATACCATTAACATTTAAACAAGATAGAACATTTTGGATCTCGAATGCTACGATCCATGTTTGATGGCTTAACACATTAAATTCAATGCACCTTGCTTAACCGCATGAGTCAATGAATGAGTCAAGTCCCAAACCTGGTGAACTGGAGGAGCTGTTGGTAACAGGGATTTGGAAGCAAGGTCAAAAAGCTGGCGGCTACTGATGCAGAAAAAAAAAAATTGCTTCTGCTCACTTCATGGAACACTTTCCCTTAATATTTTGCAGAAGTTCCTTTAGGTCTAATATGTAACTTTAGCAGCTAATTACTTTTTACCTTCCTAATGATATATGCCCATTAACCTCAGGTTCAGTAAGACTAGAGGATTCATAGTATTCTTCTTCAATAATTAGAAACTCGGAAGTCCATCAACTTTTACAAAGTTTTGAGACATAAATAGTAATTTTACTCATTGGGTAGAAAACTAATTTTTATGCAGTTATTAACTAACTTTTTAACAATGGCATCCTCTGTTTTATTAAGGAGATAGCTGCAGCTGTGGGGAACCAGATTTGGCATCCTGAGGCCGTGCTTTTAATATTTAGATTACCTCTCCCGTTCGTATGTCTGTACATACACATCGACATATTAACTATACTCCTTTTGAGTTTGGTAGCAAAGTCTGAAGCCCTGCAAGTTAATTTTGTGCCAGGAGAGGAGGTCACTGACAGCAGTGAACGGGACCCCCTCCCACCAGGCTGCTCCGACAGGGGGACGGCCGGCAGCCTGCCCTCGCCCAGCCAGCCCAGCCCAAAGCAGGGTGCCCAGATGGATCATCCCCGCTCACTCCCTAGTTTTTAAGCACCGACAATCCCATCTGGGCAGAGACAATCCTAAAGGCATTACTCCAGAATAGAGACAAGATCTCATTAGAATTTTTAAATAAGAACTCCCGGGCCTACAGCTGACCCCCCCAGTGCCAGCGGGAAACTCGCCGGGGACCAGTCACGCTCTTTTGATCATCAGGGAATAAGTACCTTGCAATCTTAGCATGCAAGTGACATTTTATAGGCGAAGAAGAACCTTCCTTAGATTCTCCTGATCGACATTTTATGTTACGAAACCATCCTTTGGTGTTTGTTAACAGTCTTCTGCGTTTTATTTCTCCCCATCCATTCGGGGCCACAGCCCTTGCCCCCTATTTCTTCTCAGCCACCGTCTCCTCACAGGGGGAACGCTTCCCTTCCTTGTCCCTCAAACAAACACCCTCCACCAGCCAGCAGCAGCCTGACGGGACATGGAGCACACCTGCTCTATTTCGGCACGGGGATGAGAAAGCAGGTGAACAGCAGCAATGGCGTGTACCGTGTAATTAATGTATCTGGGGCGCAGCCCCGCAGTTTCACCTGAGCTCTCCGACCCCCCCACGCCCCGGCGCTACCCGGGCGAGGGCTGACCCCCCTCCCGCCACCTCAGACACCTGCGGCTTCGCAGCCCGCCCCTCACGGGCTCCACAAGATGGCGGCGGGACGCCCCCGCCGCGCTCCGCCGGCCCCTCGCCCCAGGCGCCACTTCGCCTCCCGCTACGCGGGAACGGGGTGGAAGCCAGCGCCTTCCACCGGGAAAGCCCGGCGGGCCGCCGGTGAGCCGCGGGGAAGAGCCGCGGCCCCTCGACCCCCCCCCGACCTTTCCTTCACAGACATCCTTCTCGCCCCCCCCCCACCCCGCGGCGCCGCGCGGTGCGATGTGAGGGCGCCCCCTGGCGGCCGCGCGGGAGCAGCCCGGGGGGGCTCCATGCGGAAAGCGGCACCCGCGGGACGTTTTACCGCAGAGCACCCCCCGGCATGGATGTCACTGTGCATTTTTGTCTCCTTGTCTCTTCTCAGCGCTCTCCTCGGAAGAGACAGTATCATAGAATCACACAATAGTTAGAGTTGGAGGGGAACTTAAAGATCATCGAGTTCCAGCCCCCCTGCCGTGGGCAGGGACAACCTCCCACCAGACCAGGTTGCTCCAAGCCCCATCCAGCCTGGCCTTGAACCCCTCCAGGGATGGGGCATCCATAACTTCTCCAGTGCCTCACCACCCTCACAGTGAAGAACTTCTTCCTAACACCTAGTCTAAATCTACTCTCTTTCCGTCAGTATCATTTGCCATTGTCCTATCGCTACACTCCCTGATAAACAGTCCGTCCCATTCTTTCCTGTAGGCCCCCTTTAGGTACTGGAAGGCTGCTATAAGGTCTCCTGGGAGACTTCTCCAGGCTGAACAACCTCTCTCAGCCTGTTTTCATAGCAGTGGTGCTCCAGCCCTCTGAGCATCTTCTGGCCCTCCTCTGGACTTGCTCCAACAGAACCATATCCTTCTTACACAAGGGCCCCCAGAGCTGGACACAGCACTCCAGGTGGGGTCTCACCAGAGCAGAGCAGAACAGTAGAATCACCTCCCTCAACCTTTAAATATCTCCTTAAAACTCTTAAGGAAAAGCAAATACTCCACTTCGTGCTTGCCATGTTCAAACAACACAACCAGAGGTGACAATACAAGATCTTTCTGTTGCTGCTGACATCTTGTGGACCTTCAAAATCCCTCACAGTCTGTCAATCAAAAGATCAAAGAGGACACAAACTCAGATCAGGCCTCCAATTAAAATCAGACTCTGACCCATCCCACCATGTCATGGGACCCTGTGAACCTCAACAATAAGCCATTTCCCAGAATTTAATTGTGGTTTGGTGACTCAGTGACACACAAGTGCTCTTGAAGTAAACAATTGAGTGATTTAAATAAAAATTCTGCCCCGCCTGTGAATAATTAGTTACTAATCCTAAAATTATTGTTTTTGCGCCAATCTATTAAAAAGGAGGGGGAGAAAAGGAGAAATATAAACTTCTTCAATGAATTCTGTATAAAGAGAAAAATCCTAGCTATCCTGGGAATTTTGCCATTTTCCCTGATGAGACCAGGACTTGGCATGGAGGCAGCTGTTACTTGTGTAAAAAAACTAATTATGAAATGACTGTAGGAAAAGATAGTCTTTTGTTTAAAGCATTACACTGATGTATCTGGCTTTGGCACAGCCTTCCTGTGTCCCACAGTTTAAAATGGAGAGCGTGCATCCTCTTTTTCTCCTCGTACCTGCCCAGAAAGTAAGTTTCTCGGAGCATGTCTTGGTGTGAATGCACAGCATCTCGCCCATCTGGCATCTCCACTAGGTTGATTTAGCAGCTGCCAAAAGACACACTGTAAATGAGCCCGTCTGCAATACCTGCTTTGTACCTGATGGTGATTGTAATAATCTTTCCAAATGTATCGGAAATGTCTTCAAAAGGATGTTTTTATCCTGCACTTTATATGCCAGAAGTAATTTCCTATTTTTCCTTCTAAGGAATGTGGCACATGGATGGAAATGTTGTGGAAATACAGAACCATTTATCCACCCTGGCATCCAAAACTGTCTTCTACATGCACAGCACAGTTGCTATTTTACATGAGCAAGAAGAGTAAGCCGGTTCCTCTTGAAGGCATAGATGTGGAAGATGCTGGAGGAAATCAGATTCTTTTTCAGAGTCTACAACTAAAAAGTACATGAACAGGCACAAATGGGAAGGAGGCAGATGAGTCACAGGCAAGGCTCCACCACATCAGGCCAATAATGTCTGGGAGTCTTCACGGATATTGCAGAATAAGTTTCTTTCTTGCCAAAAGCGACACAATTTTTATGGTTAAGCTTTGCTCACATCACAGGGAACAGGCTTCATTAGGTTATCTTTTGTGTGTCGAGCGCTTATTTGCCCACAAAGAGCTAGCTGAGGTCTCATGGCTCTGAGTCACAAGCCCCGAGCATGCAGCACTAACTTCAGAGGTTGCTATCTCTGCATCCCGCATGATCTCCCCACCGGAGCTGAGGCAGCAGGCTGGGCAGTGTGCTCCTTCTTCATCACTCAAGTTCAACCCTTCTTTCTTTTTCTTTTTCTTTTTCTTTTTCTTTTTCTTTTTCTTTTTCTTTTTCTTTTTCCTTTTTCTTTTTCTTTTTTTCTTTTTCTTTTTTCCCCCACAGGGTAGTACTCACATTCATACCACAAATAAAAGCAGGAAAATGCTCATTCCATTCTGAGTTGCGTTTCAGACCTACAGCCTTACTTCAGGAAAAGAATATCCCTATTTTGCCCAGAGTCTAAAGAGACATCTTTGCAATCTTCATCTGCTCAGGCCTGAAAAGGTCGTATTTGGAATTAATTCTCAGGCTTTGGTCTCCAATCTAGAAACACTGTCAAGCCATATTGCCAATTACTGCTCTTACTTTCTATTCCTATAATGAAAGGTGATTAACCAATTAACATTAATCAATGTGGCTAAGCGTTCTCCCGTTCTCACCAAGTGCCTCCTCCTTCACACAACTGCATCGGATTAACCAATAGGTGTATAAAACCGACGCATGCCTCAGGGGATGAGGGTGTTGTTTTGACCTTAGTCTTTTGCTTTAGGTGGTGGCTGTCACTCTTCCCTAGGCCACAGTAACTCTGTGGTTGGAATCCCAGTCCCTCTCCATATCACGAGCTGTGTGCTTCCTGGCAAGCCTCAGGCTTCCCTTCCCGCTGGCGGTCGGTGTCCCCAGGCAGCACGGGAGACAAGCACTGCTGCCTCCTGTCTCTTCTCCAGGCAGGAACGGGTGGGAAAACAGGACTTTGCACCTTCCAGAAGCACTGATGAGCCACCCAGCTCCTTGCTCTTCACCAGACCGTCCCTTGGCTGCCCTTTAAAAGCCAGAGGTAGGGCCACAGGGTGACCTGGCTCCTCCACACAAGTCCCTCCTGTAACCCTATCTGCAACACCCGATACCTCTGGCTCGTCCCCAGAGCCCTTATACAACACTCTTACACAACGCTCCCTGTCCCTGGCTCATCAGGAGGAGCCTGCCCAGGTCCAGCGGGGAGCAGGCGAGGATGAGGAGCTGGGCAGAAGAACACACCGGTTCTGTAACAGTGCGCAGGGGAAAGCTCCAGAGCAGCCAAAATTAATGCCCCGGGGATGGCGGCCCCCCACGCTCTGCCCCAGCACACGTTATGGCACTTTTGGGGTTTTGAGGGGTTACCTTGGCTTGGGCGTGAAGGATGCGGCACCTGAATATTTTGTTCTGGAAACTCCCTCCAGAAAAGTTGTTCTCGCTTTTAACTTCATCTTTAGTGAAAAACCCAAAGCAGTAACTCCACATTAGGAAAAATGACAAGGCTGTCTTAATGCCTAACTGAACTTTTAAATTTGTTTCAATATTTAATACTTCAATATTTAACAGCAAAGTAAAATTAGTATTTTAGAGCAGAGTTATACTGAGGATTCTGTACTAATACATATTCAATGAAAAATGTACTAGGCTATGGCTTATGGTGCATGATACCTACGCAATGAGCAAGCAGCATTCTCTCCCTTACAAAACATACTAAACAACTGTGTATTGGATGAGAAATAAAAATCAATTTAGTTTTCTAGATAGGTTTAATGAAAAGCCCCCATCAGAACTGGCTTGTAGGCACAAGCTCAGAAGTGGACTCTGACTCATGCTTTTTATTGCTAGTCTAGCTCAGCTCGTGAGGACATAAAAATGTGCAATAAAGCATAAAATCAAAACTGCAGTGCACTATCTGTATAAACATTTCCAGTCTATCCTGAAGCACTTGATCAGAAGGCAAGGAGCTACTGAGCTTTCCAATATGGACACCAAGTCGTTCTGTGCAAGCCTGTGCTTTCCTCCTCCTCACGCAGAGACAAGACTCTCAACATGTGCTCCTTAGGACAGGGTACTGGGTTTACCTTTTAGGCTCAGAATTTCCTATTTTAACTTGCTTCTTAAATATTTTAAAAATTGCTAAGCACTAACAAGTCAAGATTACGGATGCTCTGCATTAGTCAGGGTCAGACCGTAAGTCATGTGCTCAGCTCTGTGCATCAGCAGCTATTTTGCAGCATGAAAGCTAAAATTACTGTATTCAGACAATAAGTCTGATAAATTTCAACAGTAACCTCACTGCTTTACAGGTTTTTGAAAGCACTTGTGTTTCAATAAGCAGAACTACAGGATGACCAATGTTAATTTAAAGGGATGAAGTAATTCTTCCTGTAGTCCCCTCACTGGTGAGACTTCGGTTCTGGCATACGGGTTGCAGGACAGGCTGAAAGACAAAGCTGTTGTTTTGAGCCAGAACAGAGAATTCTACAGAGAATCTACAGAATATAGACACAACACCACAAAATGCAATATTGCAAGATAAAAGCAAGGTGAAAGTTGTTTTATGATTTCATCAGAACTTAATGTTCCTACTGTACTTGGGTAAATGTATCCTTTTAAAAGCTGATGGAAAATATAATAATTGATTTTATCATAACAAAAAAGAAAATGTTTTAGTGTTTCTATCTGTTTCCCAGTAGCCTGGACATGCCAGAAAGGCAGTCTCATAGGTATCATCGAAAGTACATGGGAGAGGGCTGTAACATTAGCTTCAAACCACCTGGGCATCAAGCAGAAATCTGAATACATAACACTTCTCTCTGTACTTACAGAGATTAATAACATTATCGCACTTAGCGTATATATCAAATCACTTATTATCACGGTGTGGAGCTGTTAACTGGCACTGAGATGTAAAGGCTCTCGGAAATCTGCTTATATTCAGCTTAAAACTCTGCCAGCATAGTGGGCTGTAGCCTCCTCTTCGCTCTACTTCATCCCTTTGCAGAAATGTCAGCTCTCGAGCGCTTCGCTTTGGCCTTCTGCATGTGTACACAGGAGGGCATGAGAGGAGCACAGAACTGGAAGCAGCCCTGCTTAGCTACTAGTTTGATAACCAGTGTTTCATTCCTTGCAGGGGACTTTCTTAGCATGAAGCCTTACAGCACAAGCGAGCCAGATTTGCCAAAGAGGAGCTGATCTGTAACTGTGCGTTAAGAGATGTTTCTCTTGTTAGAGATTTAGGCCTTAATTCAGAAAGACTCCTACCTACTTGCATAAATATCCAGTTCAGCGAGGATCCTGGAGAGCCAAGAATGAGAGAAAAGCAAAAGGGATAATAGAAAAGACCTCGTATTTAAGTGATTTTTCCTGTGTTTTTTGAAGAGCCTTTGAGACACGCTGCGGCTTACATGTTCGTTCTCCAGCCTATGGGAGTTTCATTCAGACAACAGCTTTGACGTAAAACTTTTCTTGTTTGTCTGTTTTGTTCTGTCAACTCAGGAAACATTAGCTCTCCCTGAAATTTCAACAAGGGACAGTTTATCTTTGATGCTAATTTCTCTTATTGCTCACTGCGAAGCATGTATTAGACGAAGGCTGTCTTGAATTACCCAGTAAATCTCTACAACTGACTAACATGAGATAATCCCGAAGACTTTTATTGAAACTGGTGATTTTCCACCCTCATGGTGAAATGAATTAAGGAAAAGAATGTTTTCTAAATGTCAGGAGGAGAGGTACCTGGATGAATCTGTTAACAAAAATGAATTTTGTCAATGCATCTTATATGCGCTGTGCCTAAAAAATCAGCGAAGCAGAAATGAGTATGTTCTAAACTACAAATGTCACTCTGAATAGGGGTAAGTATTACCCTAAAGATTAGCACTGGCATTTGGTTGGGCTATTTTCAGGGATTCAGATATGAACAGCAGAACTACTGCAGCTTTAGGCTTTCTGCTTTCCTTAACCAGAGCTTCAGAGAGTCACAACTTAGTTTAAACATTAAATTGTAAATACTGAAAAATCGTTGTCTATATTGCAGGCCTTGAGTTACAGTGTGCAAATACGAAGAACCTCGCAGAAACCCTTGGAAAAGCAAAACAAGAGATGCTGTTACAGCTATGGATATAGCCTCATGGGTTTTGCCTATCGTGTGACTTGATGAGTTTCCAAACCTGAATCTATTTGTCCTAAAAACTGATAGCTGAATTGCAAAACCACTGAATTCTGAAATGTTCAACACTGATTCCAGACCTGGAATATATGGCTTAAATTCAATTATAATTGGGGGGAAATTTTGAAGGGGCTTATTTTCAACAAAAATTAAGGTAACGGACCAGAACAAGAAGTAAGTTGTTTTCTGAAATCTAAATCCCTAGCAGCAAAACCTATGGCAGGGGGATAAAGACTAGCTAAAAATCTGAGCAGATCCTTTCTACAAGTCGAACTGGTGATCCTGGAGCATTTGTCTGCCACTGCAGAAGCAGCTTAAGGGCAGCGGGCATCAGACAGATGTTGACAGTGAGATATGCACCAAAAGGGGACAGCGTGTTTCTGGATGTGTAGGTTCTGGCCTCATGTCAAGCGGTGAGGCAGGTAATATCCCTGGAAGCACGATGAAGGCACACCAGAGACACACAAAAGCATGAATTAATAGAAAAGGAGGGACAGACAAGCAATATTAAGTGATTAAAGGGGTTGGAGTGACATATGTCAGTTGAGAATTGACTATGGCTTGGCAAAGTGACAGGAAAGGGAGCACACAATAACCGTGCTCAAAAGAGAGCAAGGGATGATGGAAGAATGTGACTGTTATGGGAAATTTGGTTAAATTATGCTAATGGTTACTGGTAGATATGTAATTAGGTTAGAGGGCAGCTATATTTAAGAAGGAGAATTCCTGCCTGGTTTTAATTGATATTTTGAAATGGAGAAGCCCATATTGCTATTCCTGAGGTTTACCCAAAAGCTTATTTTTCAAAAGAAAAAAATTCAATGACTTCAGAAACAATTAGGCTCAAGTTGGAGAAAGCTTTCTGCAAACATCCCCTCTAATATTTCAAAATACAAACCACATGTTTTATAGATACATAAGTATATTTATAATTATTATAAATAAATAAAGAGTTTCAAGTTACCTGGCAATAAGCTCGTGGTCATAAAATATGACTGTATTAAAACTATCTAAACGCCCATTTGCTTATGGTTTTGGGCAGACAGGAGTCATGGAGAGAAGGAATAATACTTGTGAAAATGAAGTAGAAGCTCTTATTTTGTTTATTTTAAGAGAAAATTGCTTGCATCCTCTGTAATGGCTCTGCCTATATGACCAGCACTGCATGCAGTTAAGTGGATTTCAGCTGAGGATTTTCACAGCTCAGAAGTTACCCTATTCAAAGTCCTATTCCTTTTTACGCTCATTTTTTGGAGAACAAGCACATTATGGCATCTTTCCAACTAAATAATTCACTAATTTACTCTTTAAGGCAGGCAGAGATTCCTCAGAGGTGGGCTCTAACCTCTATCCCTCCTTATACCCTTTTTCCTGACCTCACTGTGGCTCCAGCACAGAGCACAGAGAGGACGACTCCTTTTTCTCAGAAGCAGCATATATCTTAATGCTAAGTAGAAACATAGATGCAAACCTACTTTTGGGAGCAGGCTGGAAAGAAATCACATAGACTCAGTGTTAACAATGGCCTTTCAGTATGTCCGATAAAGCAGTAATTTCCTTTTTTTTTTTTTTCCTTTTAAACCTCTTTTCTTGTTTGCTGCCTCATTTACAGCTAACAAGAATAGAATCAGGCCCAGAAATTAAAAGAAAAAGTTTAATCGCTGATGATTTCGCTATCTCTCCCAAGCAAACAACAAAAGTCCATAACCTTTTAACCTTTTCCATCCTATTTGCTAATTACTTATTTTGTAATTAACCCATTATGCATCTGTCATTGTGTTTTAAATTAAATCACTTTAATTGCTAGTAAGTAGGGTTTATTTAGTTCCGGGTATGGTTGGATGGGGTCAGGAGTGGGGAGCTGTTGAACCGCTCTGAGTTACAGGTGGCTCTCTCAAAACTGCTGAAGCTGCTGAAGATAAAGAAGAGTTAAGCTGCTTTCTTTAGGTGATTTGGTTTTAATGTCTAATGGAATATTTCTAATGGGCAAAAGCGTACTGCAAATATGGGAGGGCGTTTTATATTCCTTGTTGATATATCATGCTGGACATTGCTTTGTTTCTTGAAATAAGTTTTAATAAAGGAATAATTATGTTAATAGTTCTAGAAAATGCCTATCATGACAATGCTTATTTTGCTTATAATAAGACTGTGAAATGCAACACAACTTTATACCAACAGCTGAACTTCAAATGAAGAGAACAGAGGAAATCTAACACATGGGACACCGTGAACTTTAAGAATGGGGCTAACAGTCAATGTACTTTTAATATCTTCCTAAAAAACACCATAAAAACTGAGGATAGACATAAAAGATTTTGTTCTCTGTAGCACAGCCCCCTTCTTCCCCTTGCGTGACCTGACTCACTTCGCTGCCCTGCAGAAAATGCCCACGTTTTTGCAGGATTAGTTTTGTGCTGTGCGGTGGCACAAAGTGAGCGGAAGGAGCCACAGCTACAAGGAGGGAAGAGGAGGAAGATGAGGTTCACCCTGTCTCATAAAATAGCACCGTGGAGGAACACAGTATGGGTTTACACCTTTCGTAATAAACTAGGATAGTTACAGTTCTGTGCATTGAAATTACCTTTTAATTCTTAAAATAATTTCTGAAGATATCTGAAAGATCTTTAAAGATTATAAATCTTGTATCGGGGCAAAAAACCTAAGACAACAAAATTCATTATAACTTTTTTTTTTTAATTAGACCCTTATACACGGAAGAAAGGCACTAAAAAGTGCATGTTGTCTGTTCTAGAGAATAGCAATATGAATTGGTAGGGTCAGTCTTCCCTTTAGTATTAAATAAAGTCAAGAATCTCTTACTGAGGAGACACAAGAATAAATTCAATTGTAAAGCCCTGTTCTGCATTGCCTCCTTCGCTTGAGGTCTGAGTTGGACATTTGCAGCTCTTTCTCTTGTAGCACTTTCCCTGGTTTGCCAGCTATTGACTTGGTACCCTCAGATCCTTCCAGTTTCACCATTGCCTGCGTTCAACTCCTGACAGAGAAAAAGCAGTAGGACCTAAGGCGTGTGCCTATGGAACCAACAGTGTTAGGGTTCCTGAGGGGGCAGAGGGAGATAAGTACAGCAGCAGCATCCTCCCAGTGTCCTGAGCAAAACCCCAGTATGAGCAGACAAACTTTTGCCAGCAAGCACACCAAAAATTACATGGCAGAATCTTATCCACTCCTCTTATTAAGTTCCTCAAACTCTATTTTAATACTATATTGCCCCAGCACTTCATGATGGCTACATGACCAAGGTAACATCAGGGTATCAATCCAAGTTTCTTTGCTCTCCTGAGTTAGTGGGATTGGCCAAGCTTTTCTTTTAAAACATAATTCTCTCCTCCTCCAATTTGCCAATTAATCTCTTTCTGTTCTAATTCCTAATTTTGTTTGTGTGAATGCGTAACAGGAAAATTGGATGCTGCGTTTCATTCCTGAGAATGTCAGCTCTGGGGGCTCCACAACCACACACCAAAGCCATGGCCCTAATGACTCAGTCTTTGTCTTCTGCTCCTGTGTGTCTGCCATCTGAAGAACAGATCCTTGTGGAACGTAGCTGCAAGGAGCAGCAATCACCATTCAAAGAAAATATTGTTTTAAGAAACCCAGCACAGACTACTTCAAAGGTTAGCAGGAAGATACTGAATCTGACCCAATTTGGAGCCCCAGGGGCAAGACGGCAATAAAATAGGGTGTGCCCTCAGCAGTGCAGCATGTTGGGCAGATTCAAAGAATTTGAGTTTTCTGTTCTAAAGCTCCATGCAAATGCACTGCACTAGTAAGGGATGGAAGGCACAAATGTGAGGATTATCCAAGTCAAGTTACCAGATGAGTTCTCTCTGCTTATCTCAGGAAAAATTGCCCTGAAAATACAGACAATAGAGAAGCCAAAGAGAGCCGAGGGAGAAGCCACAAGCGAAATGACTCCCGAACACAAGACAAGATGGAAATTGCTACTTTTTCAGTGGATTTCATTCCTCCATTTAGCGTCATCTCTGTTTAACTAATATGCAGTTTGATTTTAGCCAGACACTCAGAGACAGCTTTTATGCCACTTGCATCAGGAGAAGCAGAATGGGATGTCATCTTTGCACTGCTGATACTGAGGCTTCCTATGATTTATCTCAACAGTGGATATTAAAAAGGACAGTAGAAATACACGATCCCACAAGTGATATTCCATGTACTTCCCACCAGGCTTATCTGGAAACATGCTAAAAAAGCATCTGAGACATCCTTTTCCTGTTGCTTTCCACAGTGTCTTGATCAGTAGAATATTAAAAGTGTTAAAAGCCACGCAGCAGTCCAAATTAAGCATGTAGCCATCTTCCCATCCAGCGATGGGAAGGAGCTAATCTATCAGAGCAATTTTAGAATTAGTAATTTTCATAAGTATTAATATATGGATCTAATCTACATTCAGTGTTATCCAAATTACCTCGTGCTGAAAGAACAAGTTCTGTATAATGAAGAGAAACAAATGAAGCTCACGGAAAAACAATTAAAGCTGGGAGTTGCAATGGGAATTGGAGTCGGCACTACCTCATGTTTCGTGTTGAAAATTTATTCTTACGGTAACCCAGCTTCCTCATCTGTAAGGTGGAGATGATAATACTCATCTCAGCTCCAACAGTATGCCAGTAAGATCTACAGATAAGCCATCAGAATTGCTATTACTAATATTATGTATGCTTGGCATTCATTTTTTACTTCATAGCAGTTTTACAGATCGCATTTCTGGTCTATTCTCAGTTTGGGGGATGACATTTTTAAACTTCAGAAAAGTTATTCTCAATTTATTTATTGCATTTGGGCATATTCTTTGCCATTGACTTTAATTCTCTTTTACAGCTTATTAGTTTTATGGGATTTCGTTCTCTGTATGATGTGGGAACACAGTAGCACAATGATTCAACAAACACCAGTTTTACCAACCAGCCAGATTTAACAGGCTATTTCTTGTTGTATCCTATAAACACAGTGAGCAGCCAATCTGATATTTAATGATGCAAACCATAAGCAGAGGTAGTGTTTTGTGCCAAGATACAATATGTGGAGATTGCAAAAGCTCATAGTGAAATTTCTGTCAAAAAAAAATACAGCATAGAGGTTTCTGAGTTGTTCTTTTGTGGGAATCAAACCCAAGTATCTTTACTGTGAAAAGCAGATAAACAGATTAATTAGAAAAACCCTAAAGAATGAGAGAACACCTCATATTGTCCATGGAAAGTATTCACAACCAACTGTGCTTTTTATGGGAAAACTTCATCAGAACAGGATTCCCAGATTATTTTCATGTTCTGCCATCCACTAACAAAGAGACGTTGGTCTGAACGATAAAGCAGTTTGATTATAAGGGAAGCACAAAATGAACTAGCTTCTAAAGAGGGCTTATTTTTCAGTATCTGTGAAGTTCTTGAAGAGTCTGAGATAACAAGTTATTTGTAATGACTTAAAATTAGAATTTTCTTTGAGGTATCCTAATCAAATTATAGACAAGAATATTTTTGACACTGAATAAGGCATGTTTTAAAACCAGCTGCTTATTTTTTTAAAAACAACTTTGTAGATCTCTCAAAAGTGAGACTGTTACACTATTAGGGCTTTCTGACAGGCACAAAAACTACAGCTTTATAGTCCAGGGTAGAGTGGACTATAAAAGGCTGTCCTTGCTCATATACAGACAATAAAATGAAATTAAAAAAGAGTCTTAAAAATTCAGAATGAAAAAGCAGAGTTGCCAGTAATGACCTGACTCACAGTTCCCCTGTGCCTGAAGTTGACAGCACTGGATCATTGGAAATGCTTTAGTAACACAGACATCTCTTCTCTCCTGAACAAACTGACATCGCTACAATCCATCAGATTGCTGGAATTCACAGCCACGCTGGGCTTTATTTCTGAGCTATTGTGGTCAACAGCTATAGCCAAAATACGCGTATCTCTTCCAGTTCTCTTTTTTAAATCATATATCCTTTTACTACATTTTACATTTATTTCTTCATTTTGGTTTTATTCATCCTTACACTTTTTTTGTACAGTTATGGGCTACAATTCATGAAAACCCCGCGCAACTGTAGAAATAAATATTCTATTCGATCCTCCAGGACAGATTTAAGATGTCATTGTCAGCATTAGGATATCTGTCTGTATTAGCCATTCTGCCAGCATTTAGATAGTAAGAGGAAAGATAAGGGTCTGCTGTAAGACCCTCTGAAGCCGAGGGAGTTTTTCTATTGACGTCAGCTATTTTGTACCACATTCCTCTAGCATGTATTAAGACACAAAGAAGAGCTTCTCATGCCAAATTCTGTACTTACTTCTTCATGTGCGCTCATTTTTTTTGAGCAGGCTCAATAAAGTCTACTGGGACCATCATTCCCGCAGCTTTTATACAACTTTTACCTTACTTTATGTAGTCTGTCTGGGCGAGGGGCCAGGCCTGCATATTTTACAAAGGAAAGCCTTTTCCTCTGCCTATCTGAGTTTATTCCTTTGCTTCACCGTCTTATTTAGTGTACTTCCTTCGCCAGGTTCAAAGAGCTTGGTTCTTTGTTGGACGTTTATCCCTTGGAAGGAAGCAATAACACTGGCAACGAGGCAGCTTTTTCAAAATCCGGCCCAAAATATTTGCCCATGGGAATGCACCATTTAGGGATGTTACCTTTAGGGACAAAACAGCCTGCCTGCCGAGTGCTGCCCAGCTCCCCTTTGACACCTTGCCATGCCAGTGATGCTCTGGCACTGCTCTCATGCTCCCATGGCAGTGCCCAAGGTCTGCTTTCTTTTCGACGCATGTCACCTAAAGCCAGGATTACTTAGACAATTGTGTATGAAATGGTAAGTTGGGATGGATGTGGAAAAAATGGGATCAAGAGGGGAAAAAAGTAATTAAGGGCAGGTTGTTTACTGGGGAGGAGGATGAGGTGTAGAAAAAAGGTGCAAGGGCAGCAAAAAGGAGAGCAAAGGAATGGGATAATAGGAGATGCAAATAACATGAACCAGGGATGTTTGCAGGTATCTGTCCAGCAGCCATGCCCCTGACCCCTGCAGCCTGTTGTACCGAATCACAGAATCATACAATGGTTAGAGTTGGAAGGGACCTTAAAATCATGGAGTTCCAACCCCCCTGCCTTGGGCAGGGACACCTCCCACTAGAGCAGGTTGCTCAAATCCCTCCCACTAGACCAGGCTTGTTCTGAGCACACCACGTATGCTGACCTGCTGGCACAGTCAGGAGGACCAGGCGGGATGAGCAGAGGAGAACATCTGAGGAGAAGGTTCAAGCATCAGGTGTTGCCATGGTGGTGCCGGTGCCAGGCCTGACAGCCTTAGCCTCTTCCCAACCTCCTCCTACTCCTCACGCTGACACCATCAGAAGGAAACCCTCTCCCACCAAAGTGGCGTCATCTCCCCAAATGGTTTGAGCTAAATTGACAGAGGCAACGGTGCTTGTTTCATTGGCATAGCTACGTATGTATTAGGGGCTTTGCCAGGATAATTTCACTGGCTAGGAAGGGATGATTATTTTTATATGCCCCTACACAACATATGTATGCTGGCAAAATCATCCAAAGTCTCTTCACGGCTTGCCTAGTCCCAAAGAAGGAGTTAACATCTTCAAATTCAATGAGCAGCAGAGCGGGTAATGCAACTGAATTGCCTGTATTTCTTCAGAAAAATGCTAAATAAATTGCTGCATTCTTACATTGAAAGTGTTATTTTTGTGACAATAGGGATTAGATGAAAACAGAAGTCTCTTCCTTTCAAATTGTTTTTTCCACTGTCACTTTTCTAAAATAATCCTTAGATCTTTTTTTCAGTTAGTTTCATGCAGAATTTTCCTTGTAAGTGTTACTGTCTTTAGGTACAGCAGAAATTATCCTTAAAAAGAATATGTAGCGTATTTTTCTCAGTGATACACAAATCCAAATACCCCCACTCAGACTACACACTGTTGGTGCTGATGGGTGAAATAACTAGCTTAGTTTTCCAGCAGACAGATGTGCTGCCTTTGGGTGCTGGCTACGCTTCTGAAGTTTGCTTCAAATATGAAGTGAGATACTGGAGAGGAAAAAGAATTCGTCTACGAGAGTCAATAGCCTCAAAAATAAAAAGGGGGAGTCCCACAACTCTCAACTGGAGACAGACAAGAAGAAGAAAAAGGGGCTTGTTCATTAAGGAGAAGACTTAATAAAATCCAGAGACCAGCTTGCAGAAAGAAATCTGACTGGCTCCACACCAAGACATCTACAATGGATGTAAACCCAGAAATTTCACCAAGTGTATTACCTCTAACTCCCTACAGGATTTTTTTTAATGAAAAACTGTTCCATTTTCTCAGAGACAGTGACTGAATCTCCACTGAATAGCACCTCCCGCGTTCATAGCACATTTACAGCTGAGTAAAGCACCATTAAATGCTACAAATGGAAGTAGCTGCACAAAGCAGTGCAACGCTGAAGAATCCAGGTGCTCCTAGAAGAATCTGGGGTTTGGGATGTTAGCCGTTGCCAGCATTTTTCTTGTTTGGTTTAGCAGCCCACTAGAATATTTAACGGTACCATATATTCTTTTTTAAAGCTCCTTCATGAAGAGGGATATTTTATACATATTTTAAGCTGCTGAAGAAAAAGCTCTCTTTGTTGGGATTTGTGCAGCACTGAGATAGCCAATAGTTTGGAAGTAGATCAATGTACATGTGGAGTCAAAAATCACATTTACATGATAAATAACATAAAATAACCTGCATGCTTTTGTTTGTGTGTGTTTTGTTACTGCACTGTGGGGACAACTTGTGACATGCAGGTAAAACAATTTTTGTTTCTTATTAGAAAATATTGAATTCCATACAGATTTTTAAATTAATGAAATCAGATGGAAAGAACTTGCACTGATTTAATTTAAAAAAAACAACATGACTATATGGGCGAATGCCCTTCAATAATTCTTAGCAGCAGTAATCACAGTTCTCCAGGCTTTTGATCTAAAACTCTGAATTAATTTGGGACCCAGATATAACATTTGGTAGCTGTACACAAGAATGATCACAAGTGAAGCTCCTCTTTCCAATGACCACCATTCCCTGTTTCAGATGCACTGGATAAAGATGAGATTCCCAACTGAAATACTTGAACTTCACAAAAGCAAAAAACCGACAAACAGTCTGATCCTGAATCACAGCCTGATCCTGTTCCCATTTAACTCAAGAGAACCTCTACCCACTGCTTATATTTCACGGAAAAGCAGAGACAGCTCAAGGCAGCAGGCAAGGTAGGCAGCAGCCTGGAGCAGAAATCTGCCTACACCACCCAGGAGAAGATGGAGCACGGTGCTCATTTGCAATTCCACATCCCTCACTCACCAGCACCATCTCACAACTCCATGCACTGACCGAGACCAAGCGCTTCAGCTGAAATCTTACCAGGCTATGAGTACACATTTATAAGTCTCAGCTGCTCTGCAACTGGAGAGCTGGTTTTGAAATAGTCTTCCATCTTACAAAATTTGTATTGCTATGTAATTCATCTCCCAAAGAAGCTTACAGTTCTGTGTATTCACCAAACAAAATGTCACTTGATGCTCGGGAATATTTGTTTATCTCAGTATTCTCTAACAGCTGATGGGGTATTTTGTTTTGGTTTGTTCTGTTTTTCAAAATCCATGTAAAACAACTCCAGGCTGATTTCAGTTCCACACTGAACAGATTTCTCCCAGAAGAAACTGACATTTTTTCTTTCTGTGGTTTCAGGGAATGTTTAAATATTTTATATAAAAAGAAGAACAACTTCAGCAGGGGTACTGAGGGACCCCCACCATGACCAACGCCACCAACCAAGCAGAGAGGCGCAGAGCCAGAGATCAAATCAGAGAAGATGAGAGATAGGAACAGGAAAGCCTCAGTGCTGCAAACCTGATCTGTTGTGCATAAGGCATTTTGGGAGACAGGGACAGATCTGATGTGTCTGGCTCCAAACCTGAGCACTGCCAACCCAAATCCAGCAGTTTAGGATTGAGTCTTAGCTTCCACTCCTCTCCAAAACATCTCTCACTGTGGGCAGCTGGAGTGGACTCATATGTAAGTTCTGTAAGGAACTCCAAGAACTAAGCCTGAAATGACCTTCAGACTGAGAAATTGGTGTCACAAAGCAAAACTTCATGCATTTTCCTTCAAGGGACTCCTCTACTGCACTTAGCATTTTGATCTCGAAATAAATTCACTGGCCCCTCCAGTATACAGGTGCTCAGCTCCTTGAAGGAATGTAGGATAAACCCCATATTGTTTGTTAGGCTTCTTTAATTGCCTCTTCATATAGACTCCTAAAGTTTCATCTTTCTGGTCTTCCTTAAGAGTGAGGAAATATAAAGAAATCAGTGGGTGTTTTTAAGTACTTTAGTTGCCAAAGTATGACTTGAATGGTTATAATATGTGATTCAACTCAAATGAGTCTGTGTCCTCACCATTTAAAGATTACCCAAAAGATTACACTTCCTTAGAGCTGTTTGTATCATCAAATAAGAAACTTCAAATGAAAATCTGATATTTGCGAATTCTTGGTCAGAAACCATAGCAAGTGTCATTAGCTTGCCAAACAATAGCATGTAGAAAACAATTTCAGCAATACGGAGGAAAACTTAGCAGGAATCCATTGATCAGAAGACATCAGAATTGCTATTATTCAATTCAAGGGTTTTACATGATAATTTCTTGTTAAAAATTGAGGGGGGCTATTAAAGACGTCACAAAAGTACTGTCAGGGACTTAGTAACTAAGAAAAAATATCTCTGGATGTTGCCAAGAGAACTGGGAACATTTTTGGAGGGGAGCATATTCTGTTCTGTTTTCTCCAACAGGAATACTTTCCCAAAATAAGGTCAATAGCAGACTCCCCCTTTAGGGCTTCAGTCTTTTAGCAACGGTCAGTCCACAACCACTTGCATGAATTTTGATTTGCAAATCTAAATCAAAGGCTTTTGGCATATTTCTGTAGCTGGTTTACAAAGGATTTTAATTTCAGTGTAATGCTGCGTTACTGAGTATGTGCTCACACTCTCACTCCTTCTCTATATTGCTATTACAAGTCAGTCTGCTGGTAAGGAAATCTGGGTTCGTTAATCTTGCCAATACTCTGCACTGTGTCATGTGCTGCTCATTAGGAACCACGGGCAACCAGACTGTCTCAGCTGATCAGTTATAAAAGTTACAGGAGCCTTTCCCATCTCGCTGGTAATAAAGACATGAAGTCTGCCACTCTCACAATTCTCTTCAGAAGAAGAAAAGCAGCAAGTGCTAATTAAAGGAGGTGCCACAGTAGGCTGTACAGCTAACGGCATTCAGAAGGAGCCCTGGAGTGTGAAGGACGGAAAGCTTGCTTCCTCTTTCCAAGAAACATAGCAGAAAGTTAAACACCGAATAACCTCTCTGAAATAGTACAATCTGCGTGTGTTTTCCCAAATTGTGTGTAGCAATGAAACATCCTTAAGCCTTGTATTAAGAACTTAATTGCAGCTTTCAACGGGCTCGTAACATTTTTAACGACTCTGAAGTTCATTTTCCCAACACAGGCGTCAGTTCCAACCCGGCAGTGGATTTACCCTGTCCATATGGACACACCACCAGGGTGGGCACTGCTGTAGTTCCTGAGCAGGGTTTGCAGTAAGCGCAGGGTAAAGTAGCAAAGGACAAGAAAGTCTGAAAGGGTTTTAATCTTACAGGGTTTTATATAAATTCTGGTATACTACAGGTTGCCTGTTGGGAGTAGTACAGCATGTCCTGCATGAGACAAAGCGTACACCTCACCACCTGGGACCAAGGGAGATCTCTAGTTGGTGTACACCTCGTAAATCCAGGCCCCTTTGTGCTAGCTTCAAATGCCACACCTACCCTAAGCAACCTCTGCTATTGCTCATCTCTTCCTTTAATTAGAGTGGTTCTCCCAATACAGAGTCCTCTTGCTGTAAATTCAACTCCCTGTGTCCTGCTATATCCACAAGCCATGCTGGCTTTCCCTCTCCTTTGCAGCTAACTTTTATGCGTTTCACGTATACCATGGTCTTCCCAATCATCTTTTTGCTAAACTAAGCAGCTGTGCTTCGCTAAGACTTTACGTAGAACTCAAGCTTTCAAAGCCTTTGATATTTCTTTATACTCTTGCCTAGACTCTTGCCTATTGCTCATTATCTCTCCTACAGTACAAAACTGGAGCGGGTACTCCACCTGGGATCTCAGCAGGACAACGCAGTTCCGAATACATTTTTCAGTTATTACTTAGGGCAGTCTACACATTAACTATTCCAGATGATTTCCTCTGGAGTAAGTCTGCTTTCAGTTTAAATTAAAGTATGTAGAGATCACATTGGAGGAGGAATAAAAGTGTCCATTTATGTAGCTCACCTGGAGCAGCTACTCTATCTCAGGTTTTTAGCTGACATTTTTCCAAATTAATGTTGTCAGTATGTGCACACATGCAAATGTATGCGCGTTCCCCTATTTCAGACCTGATGTCTATATCTGTCCTGTATGAGATCGTTAAACTTTCAACAGTTCTGCACTTTAGTGACAGCTACCGAAGACAGAAGGAGAAAGTCAGTCGGAATTTCTGAAAATAAGACTTAGCTTTGCAAAACTGTCTTTTTCAGCTACCTGGAAGCTATCTAGTATTATTTTTATTATTGTAAGGGACATTTTTACTATTGTAATGGATTAAATGTCATTATTTTTCACTAAAGAATATATTTAAATGAAATCTTAAATGTTATTTTACGGGATTAATCAACATATCACAGCACCAATTTTCTTTCACAGCGCAAAAAAGGTCAGTATGCAAATACAATATGCTAAAAATGGATCTGCTCTGAGTAATGCCCAATGAAGTTAATGAAACTACATTCTGAAGACAAAGTTTGGCTTTTTGTTTTACCTCTGATATTTGGAATCCGTTCTACAGACTAATGCTTGATTCAAAATGTCAGGGAGAAAAATGAGAAATTAAGTAATGCAGAAATAACATTTTCTTTCATTATGCACAATCTATTTATACAGTGGCAATCTTTGCATTACTTTTTCCATGAAAAAACACGCTGATTATCAATCAAAGTTTATTCTGCTTTTCTTCAACTTCAATCTTTTTCTATTTAAATTGGAGTATATATGCAAATTGTAAATTTAGCTATTAGTTTGAGATATATATATTAAATGAACATTAGAATCACATTAGCATAACCTATCTTATTTTTGTATCGGGGAAGCAATAATAATCTTTTAAGCTATTTGAATGCAACTATATAATTCTGAAGAGCAGACTGGTTAGTATGATCTTGAGCCTTTTGTAGGTGACAAAGAATTTTCCAAGTTTTTTTTTTAATAGGAATTTGGAACTTTTAAAATTGTATAAAGCCATAAACGAAACGATCCAAAGAACAATGACTTCATGAACGCATGATTAGATTTTCTTCTACTAAATGTCTGAAATGTTCAGATGGATGGGGAGGGAAAAGTGGAAATCGTTAGTGCAGTACACGTACCACACAATATGCAAGTTTCTAACTAAGAGAACAACTGAAATATATACAAAATATTAACAGTTATTGTACCTGCAAAGTACCTATGGCAAACTGGTTAATTTTACCTATTTATGGACATGATACTGGTACTTAATACCTACAGGCACAAGTTTTGCTGGATAAAATTACTCAGGAATAAGTACAGGATTTGATAGGTACAACAGTTTTATGCACATATGTCTGAATCCACCCATTCAAAAAGTCCTTTGAGACTAACACATCCTGGAATAAAATATAATGGAAGACAGGCACGCTACAGCAAAGCACATATAACTTTCCCCAGCTGAACTGTCCTTATTTATTAAGGAGGGCTTCTGTTCAGCATAAAGCTACTCAGATTTGTAGTTCTTCCCAGCATGAGACTTCCTACAGATAGGGCTTTAGTTGTTTTATTTTTCATATTCGCTCTTTTTTTTTTTCCTGAATTACCAGTTAAGATTAACAGCTAGATCCTTCCATCCAAGTGTTACAATATTGATAGGCTTTAATATTGGAAAAATATAAAGAAACAAAATTCAGTCTGTCTTCATTTGTCCTTCAGTATTACAGGGGTTCTAGATCATCTCAGAAAAAAAATGCGTCTATGCACAGAAAATATTGTGCTGTTTTACGTGCTCTAACACTGCAGACATGAAAATCCCACAGGTCAGAACAAAAATTGCATCACTTGGCTGCAGTCCCATGTAGAGTGAAACATGGAGAACATGGCATTTTTCTCTGTCCCCTTCCCAAAAATCCCCACCGCTTATTTTCGACATCTGATGGGCACTCAGCTGCTATCTTTATAAAAGCATCTATTGGCATATTTTTCTTAAGTGATCACAGGTCCACTATGACTGCAATTCTTCTCCTTTTAAAATATTAACATTTACTGTCATTGAATTTCCTCTGCCATCTTATTACTTGGTCGCACTCAATACTGTCATATCCTCATACAACTCTTCTCAGTTGACTCCAGCACTGTCAGCAGGCTTTATTACTTCACTATTAACCCCCTTTTCCATATGTTGAACCACCCAGATGCTTGGACTGATGCCTACCGGACTCCATTGGTGACTTCCCTCCATTGTAAACCTTGACCATTTACTCCCCGTTGCTTCCTAGCTTTTAACCTGCTATTAATTCACGACAGGAGTTTCCCTTTCATTGCACGGCAAGTTTTGATTCTTTATAAGCCTTCAGGAAAGAACCCTACTGAAAACTTTTGGAAATCCAAGTAGATTATAACCGGATCATTTTTTTTCCCCAAATTATTGCCTCCCTTGGAGAACCAGTAGACTTGTGAATTTTCACCTCTCCTTAATCAGCCGTGCTGTTTAGCCTGCACAACAAGCAACACAATCCTAAATTATAATTGACTCCCATTCATTCCACGCTGCAGCGCTGAGCTGTAGCCATGGTTTGATAGCACCCATCAACCGATCAGTTCTTCAGGCACATGTGGCAGAGTCTGGCTTTCAGAAAATGAATGGTTATGAATTATGGATTTTTTTTTTTACAAGATCACTATTTCCCATATCTGTTTCTTCTTTCCTTCTTTCCCCAATGCAATAAAAATAAGTGGAGGTGTGGGAGAGGGGGCAAAGCTCTCTAAATGGTAAAGGTAGCTTTATTAAGAGTGCATTGCAAAGGAAACCGACAAGGCTAATACCAATGGAGTAGCCCAAAATGAAGGCTTCCAAACTCACAGGTGACTTCAAAGCTTCAGGGTACAGAGGAGAGGGACATTTCCAACACAATTCCCTAAGAAATAAGGTTTATCAGAGTGGCTGTGCACCGCTCCACCACCAACTTCCCTCCCACCTTCTGCCTGTCAGGTGGCTTTAACCCATCTCAACAAGGACTCCAAAATCCAAAAAACCTGCAAGTTCTGCCAATCACCACAGCAAGGCAGGAGCCAGGCTCCCAGGGGAGAAGAAGAAAGAGGAAGAGAAGGAGGAGGAAGGCATGGCGGCAGCACCCAGCCTGGGGTGACCTGCAGCAGAGCTAGGAGGAACCATTTGGTGGTTTTGTGCATGATTTCTCACCACATCTGACAAAAATCCTGCCTGTTGATGTTGTATGTGTTGCTGATGTCTTGTTAGCCAAAGTTTCCAGACAACCCGGTTTGGGGAACCGGAGTCATGCACCCTGGACCTGCAGCCTCTCAGAGAAGCTGGAATGGAGGTGCAGCTGGGGACCTTGGTATATCCAGGCACAGCCAAGGGGTACAGAGCCACTGGCCCCCAGCAGTCGGGGAGCGTGTCCCACCCTTGGCTTAGTCAATGCCAGGCATCACGCAGCAGAGCAGCCTGCCAGGATGAAAACAGGGTCATCAGGGAACTGTCCCCTGGGTCCAGCATGGCCTTACCTAACGCAAAAGGTTTTGAATTGAACTTTTTGTTCAGAAAATTGTAATTTTCCATTTAAAATTTCACCCTGACGCTCTGTTAACAGAGCTGTAATGTATTCCCCTTCATGCTCTCACATAGCAATAAAGCAGTTTTGTCACACTGTACCTGACACCGGCGCGGTAGGTATAGGCTGATGATTTAATACTGCACTTTTACTCTCATGTCTAAAGAATTTTGGCTGGCTGGTAAAGAGGATAGCAGACAAAGGCCAAAGTACAGTTATTCACACCCTGTTTTATGGTTTAGTTTTTCTCATGTTATGACATGAGATGCAAGGAACACAGCACAAAGGTTTCTACCTGCGTTTCCAGAGATATGCAGAGTTCCTGACACAGAAGAAAAATCCATGGTGATATTCCCATAAGTATTACAGTGCTTATTTTTTGAGATACTTACATCTATTTGAACATGTTCATAGATACAGAGAAATATATCAGCACACAGAGAAAACTAGAAAAAGTTTATGTCTTATTCTAGACGATAATTACAACATGCTGAAAATAGTTCATTTGTAACATACTATATGCAACTACGATGTCCTTTTAAAGGTGACTGTCACAGAATCACAGAATCACCATGGTTGGAAGGGACCTCTGAGATCATCGAGTCCAACCACACAAACCTCCCCCCCCCCACAACAACAAAACACATCGCACACAACACCCCACCTGTAACTATATTGTTACAGATTTGTTTTCATCTGAAAAAAAATATATACAAATCAGCCAGTGCGTACAAAAAGGGGTATCTTTCCCTGTTTTTATGGTTAGAATTTTACAAAAAAGTTCTTATGGATCAATCGTGGTAGAAATACTTGAAAACAGGGATGCACGAGCCACAGCCACTGTTCCTAAAGATGTTTTCCACACAAGATCCAGGTTCCAGTTCCCTGGATTCTAATGCTGGCAGCCAACACTTTTCCTGTAACAGTCTGAACAAGATCCCAAATCTGAAAAAATAACAAGCTCTAAGAATATTCAGGTCTAGAAATGCATGTTCTATGAGAACTTTTACTCTAAGGTAACCTTCTTCAATTGTATATAGATTTTTAAAGAAAGTGAAGGCAAGGTCTGAGCAAATCAAAGTGCAAAATTGGAAGCAGGGGAGAGGGAAAAGCTTCCACAAATTAAACTATTATACACTACAGAATTTTGCATAGAACCACAAATAGGTAGGTCAGAAAACAAAAACACATGAAAGAGTTGAAAAGAGAAACAATGTAGGTTTTAAAAGCCAGGATTAATCATCTCTCTTTCCTTTGAAAAAGAGCATTCCAAAAAAGCATCACCAAAATGCAAGTAAGACACCACAATAAAAAGATGTATTATGTACCAACAAATACTTAGTGTTTGAAGAGACATCACAAAAACTGCACCATAGGCTTGAAATAGATACTGAATCCCACGGACGATCCTTAGTTTAACTGGGTACAAAGAAAAGTGGCTTGGTGTCAGCTTCTCTATACTGAGCTCACAAAAATCAGCATTTGCCTTAAATTTTTCTTTTTCCTGCTGGTGACAAATCCAGAAGAAATAGGGGCTTGGTCTTTTTGTCCATGAAGGCATATCTTTGCTATGTTAACCTGAAAGAATTTTTCATCCGGTATCTTTGAGCTCCACATATAAATATAAGAGAGGTAAATATCATAGATAAAAATGAACCTTGTTTAGAAAGAGACCTTCTGCCATGACATATCACAAGCAGAGAGTAAACTTTTCACTTTCCAAATCACAAAATATTAAATATTGAAACATTATTTGAAACGTTAATGTTCAATTCTTTAATAGCATCTTCAGAGGCTTCACAACTCTCACCTAATTTGAGGGTAATAGGTTACAGCAACTTTTATTGCTGCACTGGACATAATTCTTTTTTGTGTGTGCTCTAATGTTATGCCAAAATTGCCTCAGTGCATATGAATAAATTGGGGGGGGAGGAGAGTTCGGTTGGTTTGGGGGTTGGTTTTTTTTTTAAGAATGTGTATACATTTAAATGAATGCTTTTGCTTTCTGCTTTGGTTTTCAATGAGCAGCATTTCTGACCATGCAGCGTCTCGCTATTGTTCCTGTCCGTACCCACCGCATCTGCTCCACAGAACTTCCCAATTATTTTTTTTCTGTAAATCATGTTGTGTTTTGTATGCAAACCTTACACAGAACTGAAAAAAAAAACTTAATGAAATGTCCTTGACAGTCCACCACAGAGCCCTGCTCCGCATGTGAGAAGGTGGCAGTGATCCGACCCTGGCTGGGCTCCGCGTTTGCCTCTCCCTGCCTTGTTCTGGCAGAGGAGATCCCACCAGAAAACTGCTGGCTTCTCTCTTTCCAAAAGCTCTCTAAATGCCACATCTTGAAAAGCATGAAGAGGAAACATACATTCAGAAACCAATCCCCCGGCTGCAGCAGAGCCTGCAAAGCAGCGACGGAGAAAAAGGAAAGAGAGGACTCACCAAGACACATCCTGACGTAGGGAGAAGAGTTTTGGTAGCAACCCTCAACAGTCTGGAAGTTAATACTCTGCTTCTCTCCTCTTTTCCTTTCTCAGTCCCCCCCACTCCTAATTTCCCCATTTAAGGGAGAAAATAACAAGGCAGAAGACGCCAAGAGACTTTCATGACATAAACAATAAGGCTTTCCTGTGCCAACATTTCCTTTAAAAACACTTGCCAATAAAGCTCCTGGAGGCCAGCAAGAGAAAGAAATGCCGCAACAGCCGTGACATGAACTTGGCATATTTTCTGACTCACTCACTTCCCTTGAGACAATCCCTCCAAGAGAATGCTGAAGGATAATGGGAAAAGAGAATTTCTTCCAGTGAGAAGGACTTCAGCTGCCCGTGCTATACAAGAAAACTGCCAATTAACTTTATTTCTGTTTACCTACAGACTCGCTCACGCAGCCACCTCCGCTGGCATGTTTCCTGACTCACACACTCATGTTTGCACATTCATCGTGTAATCCTGACGTCTGAAAAAGGCAAGGAGGCTTTTTTAAAAAAAATAATAAAATATTGAGAATCCCTGACTACAAATAATTTCTGAACAGCAGAGAGAATGATCAATAGTTGATAAAGGGTAGCCAAACACTTGGCTGCTTCACATATTAAATGCAAATTTCCTTTTTCCTTATCCCCGCTATTTATACTTCTTTTGGAATTTTTTAGTGCCAGACATGCTAGTCTATACAACATTAAGGATACTCATGTATCTTGTGTACCTATAATTAAAGATTGTCAAGATTATTTTGTCTTGTCAATCCATCTCAATTTGAGCAACACCATGTTTTGAAAACTAAATGGCATGTTAAGAACCAGAAATTGAAATCTCTGCGGAAATCAGCAACTTGCACGCACCAACACGCTCTCTCTCACTCACTCGCTCCCCGGGTACGGCCGGCCCCTGCCCGAAGCCCCTTCTGGGTAGGGACATGGAGGGTTCAGCTCTCTCCTCTCACCCATGCCTTCACCTCCAGTGCAGGGGGACCCTCCTGGGAGGCTGGAGCCCAGCTCCCGAGGCAGGGGACAGGCAGGCCAGAGCCATCCTGATGGCAGGGCCAACGTGGCTGCTCCTCCACCGTGGGGTCACGGCAGCTCCTGCCCGCCCATCTGAGGACAAGGAAGGAAGAGGGAAGGCAAAGGAAACAGGGACCTGGCCAGGCTTTGCTCCAGGGCTGCCACCCTGCTGCACCCCCCTCTACCGCCAGCCCAGGCAGCAAACCCCCACCTTATCCGAAGACAGACCGAGGGGAGATTTTTGTTGCTTTTAGGGTGAGGGGAGAGCTGTTTCATTACCGGGCTCAGCCTTGCGATGTGGAGACACCACCTCTTCATTCCAGGCGTACCCAGGCCAGGGGACCGTGCAGAGGTCCGTCCATCCCTCAACGAGAACCTGGCACCCCGTCACCAAGCAAGCTCATGCTCCCTCTCCGTTTCTGAGAAGGCGGTGAGGGCTGCCAAGTGCTTCTCACTTGGCTAAGGGTTGTTATTGTTGCTGGGGTTGCTTTGGGTTTGCATTCAACTCCTCAGATTAGCATCAGGGTATCACATATCAAAATAACCACTAGTGAGGATTTGCTGGCCTCCTCAGAAGTGAGGGTTCACCGTACCTACAGCTGCATAATTTCACCGTAATGTAGTCTGATATCATACCCCCCTGGTTTCTACTTTCTAATGCCTTGTTTTAGCTGCTTTAGCACTCGGGCTTCTGTCACACTCAGTAGGCCTCCTGCCTCTCCTCTAAGAGCCTGCCTACCTCTGAAGACCCTCACCAATCATATCTGAATATGCCAGTGCCACCAGACTGTGCAATTTTGGTTTGGGTTTTTGGTGGATTTTTTTTTTTTTTGGCATTCACAGAGAGTATGGCTCTGGTGGCAAAATACTGTAGCATGCTATAATGTATATCATCTATATAAGGAGTTATCTACTAGCTCACCTTTACTCCGGCATGACTGCTGGGCACCTCATCAAGTCACACACACACCCCCCGTGCAAGTTTCTTTTTTTCTTAACCATCTTTTTTCTGCCCACTCACAAAGCTAACACTAGCTTGTTTTTAGGTTTGTTTTCATCAAAACCTGAGAAAAGATGTGGTTTTTTGTAACACCACCAAGGCAAGCTATCTGTGGTTGGCTGGTGAACTCTGTAATTCAGGGCTGGGGCAGAAATATTTAGGAGTCAAAAAAAGCTGACTTGCTCAAGAAATTAAAGCCCTTCTGACAATCTTCCAGAGAGCCCCTGAGGAAAAGGGAGGGAACCAGAGAGACTCAAGGAAAATGGATGGGAGCCCAGCGTGGAGATTCACGCCAGAACAGTTCCTGGCCAAGAAGGAAGGTTGGCAAGTAGACAAATACAGGCTTTCATAGGCAGCATTGTAAACAAGACATTAAAAATATTAATCCATTTAGATTTCAAGCACCAAGATGAGATTTACTTAAGAAGCAGAATTATGCTGGTAATGGCTCCTCAAACATTTCAGCTGAATGTCAAAACTTTTGCTCAACTGTATCAAGTGAAAATACAAGGAGCTGTTGACACTACAATATTCAAACATTCAACCGTATTGCAGGGCTGGAAAAACACAGAGGAAGGCAAAGGAATGCTTGAGCCTTGGGCAGAAACTCAAGCCCTCACAAGGAAACTGCATTCACAAATTATTTTTACCTTCATTTCTACATCAAAATAATAAACTGAAGAGCGAAACGGCTTCTTAAAACCAAGCTTCCTTTCAGAAATCTTTTCAAATAAAACATAAATTACCTCTCCCGAAATACTTTGTTTTCAAGTAGAAACAGTCATCTAGAACAGAATGTCTTTTCGTGTGAAAAAAAGTTTAAGTAAACTTTGAACACCTAGGACTTTTAAAAAGTTTCTTCTCTCCTACAGGAATCAGCATGTCCCCGCTCCTCTTCCTCTTAGAAAACATGCACTTATTCTAAATGACTGAATATTTATTTATTTACTTTAAAAAACACATTAGAAGAGTCATCTCTCGCCAAAGCAAACAGGCATTCGGGACAATCCTGAATTCAGGACAATCCTGAATCCATGCTGCCCACTGAAGTACAGAAACACAGAAGAAACATGGTTTTTTGGTGAACACAGTGTCAGTTCACCTCAAGCCTGCCACAGCCCCGAGACCCACAGGTCTTGTACGTGCTGATGAGTAGGGTTCACAAGCTGGTCTAGTGAGGGGCAAGTGTGTCAAGGGAGGGGAAAACACGGGGGAAAACAAGTGCCCTAAACAATGAGAAAAGTATGGTCTGCAGTCACTATACGAGATTCAGGAACTGAGAAAGTTCAGAAGATTCCTGTATTGGGTTAAAGGAAAGACTAATATTTCGAATCAACCAGGCTGTCCCTCACAGAAGCCCATGTGCACAGCCTGTGCTCAGAAGAGGTCTTTCTCCCCCTCTCATCTCAATAGCACTGACAATCATTGTAAAATGCCACGCACAGAGGGACTGTCATATCTCCATTCAAAGCAGTAAAAGCATTCTAAAGAAAAGGCTAACATCCTCCATTATCTTTTGTCACTTAAAAAAGCATTAACTTAGGAAAAAGAGTAGAACAGCAACCTATGACATACTATACACTCCTTAGAATTATATTTCTTATCAGGTTCCCTAAAAAATGAAAAAAAATGAAAAGATAAAAAAAACACTAAGCTCTTTTCCTTGCTTCTATCTGTAACCACTCATAAACTTATCTTAAGCTTTCCACAGTGTCTGAAATGGAAGACCTGAGCAAAGCAAAACCCCAAAACACAGAGTTAAAGAAGAAATAACTTCATTCTGCTTAGGACTGAAAAAAATAGATTAAAGTTTAAAGAATCTGAAATTTTATAACAGTTTAAACATTTAAATGCAAATGCAAGTAGCAACACATGAATTATAGAAACTCTGTAGCACTCCTGATCTTATGAATCATAATATGAAATTTGCTTTCTGCACTCTCAATGTAACCAGAATGAAATACTGGCATCTCAGGTATTTTGAAATGATACACAAGCGGCACATTTAATAGCATTAATTTTAATAAGTTAGCATTCTATCTCAGATGCATCTGTTTCAAAATGTTCTAGCTGAAGGTATTTTTATGAAAGCTATTTGCCCATTACATACCACAACCAGTGCAACTTCACAGTCCGGAGAGGCATTTTCATCACGCGAAAGGAGAAGCCATTAGCGAAACGCTGCTTGGCAAACAGTAGCTCACACACCGAAGCTGCAATGTTATCCCAGCTTTCCTACATATTAAGCATAGGACTATGTTCAAAGTAAACATGTGGTCATAATTAAATAATAATTATGACTAACATTTGTGTAACACCATTCATCCAAATAGTTTAAAGCATTAGGTAAATCTGTAAACAATGGGTCTAATCCTGCACCCTTTACTCACATAATACCGTGCACTTCAAATGGACTATGTAGATCTTGTCTACACACAGACTTAATTGTTCTCAATTAACTCCATGTGTCAACACTCATCCCAGTGTGTCTCGTTCCTGTTTAGCTTAATTCTCTCACTGCTTACTACAGGTGAATATACTGTTTCTACACTCTCACTGATTTAACATCACTTTTACAGGCACTTTTCTACAGGGATCCCCTAGGGCTTTTCAAATCTCAGCACAGCCTCACTTCTCCTACACGCTTCTAATAACACAAATACTCTTTTACAAGTGGGGAAGTTCACTTGCCGTCAGTATGCTTAGGGGACTGACCATCACATCTGACTTGCATAAGTAAACCCAGGACGTATAATTTCTATTCTCATACCTTAATCACACAAATAGCCTTCTTCATCCCTCATGCTCCAGAATAAAACCACAGGAAATGGTAAGAACAGGGGAAAATTCTGCAGTTTCTAAAAATAAAATCTATTTGGAAGCAGACACGCTCAAACCACTTTTATGCATCTGTGGTACAAACGGCGTCTGTTACAGAGAACCGAAGTTGCTAAATGAGGTAAAAAAAAAAATCAAGAAGAATTTGTAGACCTTCCTGACATTTTGGTGTCAGTCTGCTTTGACAGTCAAGCGAGAGACCAGGAATACCCGAGTCAGATTTCATTTTGGCTCTGCTACGGACAGTTACTTAACTTCTTTGCTTTGACTGCAGTATCTCTAAGTCAAGCCAAATCATCACCTCCTCTTATGGATCTTTTGAAATTCATGAAAATCCCTGTGGCCCTTTGAAGACAAATACTGTTTACTAGTTTTTGACTAGTGCAAGCTATTATTTAACGTTTAGGATTTTTCACCTTCTATCTTAAATTTTGCATAGAAAAAAGGTACTGTCCTATTTCACTCACACAGCAATCGAGTAAATTTTCCTTCCAATTTTGATTTTCCTTTGCAAGAGGTATGCTTAATTTTAGCTCTTATATGTATTCCACGTAACTTTGGCATACATCAGAAAGCTTTTTTTTTTAGCACCAGACAAAAGCACTGTAAAATGTCATCCACTGCTGAATTGTCAGCAAAGCTCACACCAGTGCAGCAGTGAAACAGGGTGGGGTTGTGGGGTTTTCCCCTTAAAATCTTCTAATGGGCGCATTTCTCCAATGTGTTCATTCAGAAAAAAAAAAAAAAAAATCACAATAATTGCATCACCTAACCACAATTTGGTCGAACCTGAAAAGAATCCAGTGTCACAGTGTCACAACAGCAATCCCTGCAATAGAAGAGGTCCTGCAAAAAGTCACTGCAACTGCTTACACACCGTGGAAGGATTTCTCCTGAAGTCAGGAGAAGCAGCTGCCCGGTTGCTAGCTAGTAAGGACACAGCTCTCCTTGTTCACTGATAACACTTAACAGCTACGCACTCTTAATCCCGAATATAGAGAGTGCTTGTGGACCCTATGTGAGTGAAAAAGTGGATGTTAATGCTTTAATCCACAATATATTAACAGCCTAGTTTTAATACGCGATGAAAAGGACACGTTATATCAAAGCGCATGGCTTTTGCATGTGAGGCTGAGGATGGAGAGGTTTGCTTCATCTCGTCAGTTGTACAGGCAGCATCTGTCGGCAGCACAAGTGGGCACGGGGGGAGGAGCTCTCTCATCCTGTCCAGCCAAAAAAGCAGCAGAGGTGCTATGCTGTCTCCTGCCAGGACAGCCAGAGCAGTGCTCCTGCTCAACAGCACCTCTTCATTTATTTTTGCGGTGCCCAGGACAGGACTGCAGCTGTGAAAGCCAAGCGGTCTCTCTCCCTTCTGGTGGACCAGATCTTGACAGCGCTGCCGAGACCACGGCTAAACACTGAGCCAAGGCAGCAAAACCAACAGCAACTCCATTCAAAACCAGGCTGCAGCCTCCTCTGCTCCTTATCTGTGCCCTTGTTTTGGGGTCAGGCCAGGAACAGCCCATAACCCTGCTGGCA
Source organism: Calidris pugnax (assembly GCF_001431845.1). Taxonomy (NCBI): domain Eukaryota; kingdom Metazoa; phylum Chordata; class Aves; order Charadriiformes; family Scolopacidae; genus Calidris; species Calidris pugnax. The sequence continues at coordinate 5,348,650 of NW_015090803.1, read as the reverse complement.
GGAGCACCTCTGGCACCGCTCCGCATCAGCACACAGCCCAGACAGGGAAGGGATGCTGGGGGGGGACGGGTGTCACGCTGCCGGGCTCCACAGAGCTGCCTATAAATACAGAGGCTCTCAACACGACCTATTAGCAAATCTATAATCCTGAAGAATTTGTTCACAGAACGCTATAACTCACGCTAGACAGGCTACAATTCACTGATGCACCCCTTAGCACGGCACTGGAACAACTCCTGCAAGGCTTTGATAGCGTCTTCTCGGGGCGCTGAATTTCAGCCAGGAGGGCTGAGAAACTACCTGAAGTGAAAATGAACAGCACAATAAATGAAAGCACACACAGGACAAACAGGCTTGCTCGTTTGGACTTCCAGAGCTGCTTGTGAGTAAAAAGCAATTATCAGATTTGAGACAATGGCAGGCTGATCCCTGCGCTCGATTCACTAGCCCCGGTAACTGACATTTGCTTGGAAAGCTTTTATGTTTAACACTGGAAATGCAGCATCAAATCTGCCTGAGATACAAGGTATGTTAGTCAAAACAGCCAATAGTTTTAGCTGATGTTATGGTAGGTTATAAATTGCAATAGTTCAGGAGTGTTGTCAATAGGAAAAGCAACAGCTCCAGAGCATAATAACTACTTCAGGCGTCTTAGCTAAATGCTCCTGAGTCAGAGTTGGCTGTAACTGCATCTATAGAAAACATGAAAAAATGTTCAGGGCCAGAAAGCAAGTAAAAACTTTTTCTGAATCTAATTAGGACAAACGAAAGCACAGACCTCAATTTTTCTTTCATTTTAAAGCAGTCACTTCTTATTGCTGTAACTGCATCTCAATATCACTCCTGTAATTTATTTATCACATGATTCACTTATAAACAGGCCCTGGTACCATCCGAGTTTATCATACCACTGACTTTAAAATTTCATATGCTGCTATTTTGAGGCTCTTGCATCCCTGAAGATGTAGTACTCCAAATCTCTGTGAGCACAACAGATTCTGAACATCCCCACAGTACATCTTTCTGACATGGAAGCAAATCCAGTGCACTTCAAATATGCAACTAATATCAAAACACTTCTTCAGACCTGACCAAAGTGCTGCTTGCATTTAGCAATGAATAATGAACAGGTAGAAGCCACTGTTTAAGAGAGATGACATGTTTGAGTGTAAAACACAGGATTCTGATGAGATCCTTATGTTGGCCAAATTTCACTGGCTTTGACAGTTTTCCTCTGAGCTGAAATCGTGCTGTGATACAGACCAAGACTAGGTAAGAGTTCAGTTCCATTGTCCACACGTGACCTCAGGTATCCTGCCTGGCTTCCACCAGCTGCTCTAGACCCAGCGTGAGTCTGGTGAAGCATAGCATCAGCCCAGCTAGATGCCCACCTTTAGTCATCCCTCCATAAAGTGACTGCTGTTTCTAAAACATCTGAAACCTGGACAATTGTTTCCCTCCAATTTCCAGTGGGCTGGGTCTTTGGACCCTTAAGGATCTTGGACATATCTCTCTTCCAGGTGATTTCTACACATCTCACACCTGAGCAAAGCATATTCCATAATGTTCTCAAAGGAAGATTTGAGCTTCCTTCTCCCAGGTTGCACACACACAGCAATCAAGAAAAAAATCCACCAGCATCCTCAGGCAATTTCTGCCTCATTAGGATGTTGCAGAGGCCATTGGCCATATAGAAATGGCAATTCTCTGCTATTTGTCTTTGAAATGCTGATTATCATGACACCTCAAACCTTCAAACTGAAAACTTTTGTGAAGGATAATCTGACCAGCCCATTTCTCATTGGATGAGTATACTTCAGCTTGAAACTACTAATAAACTTTCCTTCCATTGAGATTTCTTTTTTGGAAAACAAGTATGTAATCTAAAAAGGAAACCAGGAAATAAAGCTAAACTTTAAAATTAAATATAAAATGTGATGTTCCTACCTTATACCTGCATCACCTTCTAATAAATCTAATGCAGCTGTGGGAAGGCATTTTCAGAAGGGAGTAAAGTCCTAGGAAACAAAATGCTTTTAGTAGCATGCTGAATGGCTTCATTGAGTATTTTTAGCCTGGCCTCTTGAGATGCACTGCAAACATTTGCAAAACTCTAAAACAGAGCCAGGGTTATGTCACTATCTTTGGTACAAATAATTTGTTAGGAACTATTTTGTTCTGGCAGAGGGATATATCAAGAGAGGATGCGTGAACTGGCTTGTTTTCTTTTGGATTAATGTTGTTTGTCAACTGAAGGCTGTCTTTATGAGGAAAGAGCAAGGTGCCAAGAAGTACATTTCACCATGCCAAAATTAAAGGGAGGAGTTCAGAAGCAGTCTTTTATTACCTAATTAGTTTTATCAAATGACACAGATCAACTAACAGGAGATAACTAATAGGAAAAAGGGGTCTAATGAAAAAGTAAGTTACCAGTTGGATGTTCTCCAGAAAACAATTATCTCTCTAGGTAAACAAGTACTACTGTTGGGAGGTCAGACACGAAGTGCAAGGAATGGAGGTCTTCTCAGGATACAAGCCCTCAGTGGAGTTGAAAGGGAAGAAAAAAAGTAGTGGGATAAACTACACTGAGAAGGGATGACTTGTTATTAAAGGAGCTAGTATCTTTAGATAAAATTATTCCTATCTGGTCTATAGATATCCCACCAGTTGGGGTTTTTTGAAACACAAATCAAGTACAACTCGCCAGATTGATATCTCTATTCAAAATGAAAATTAGGACTACAATAAGAACAGCCACATTCACCTGCTCAAGAACAAATTACCAGAATAACTTTTTTACAGCTAGCGGGGAAAATGGCAGTTCATAGATCTTATTTTATCTTGATTACCCTCCGAAGACTGGAAAGGATGATCACAAAAGAAATACAGAATTTTATATACCATTCTACTTTATCCAAAATAACCGAATGTAGTATCGTAAGGTACTTGGGTTTCCTTTTCATTATTTTCCCAATGCATGATCTAAACTAGTCAGGCAATTTAGATTCATGTGGCTGACATTCATATTGCATCAATTTTTAATACCTAATTTGAACAATACTTTCATGTTTCCCATTATTATTTGCTTATCTAAGTATATACCTAAAATATACAAAACTTGTCTGATTATTTTAGCTGGTAATATGACACCAGATAGACGTAACAGTGCAAAGACATTTAAGAAGCCTTGCTGGAAAAAAAAAAAAATAAAAAAAAAATGAGGATTTAATTGACTAAAGACTTGTCCCCCCCAGCAGCCTGAAGAAAAGCAACATTGATTTTTACAAACATTCTTTGAGAATTGTAAGTGATGCAACAGAAGAGTTTTATTATGCTATTCTTTCCCTTCATCCTCCCTACTCCTCCGTCATCAGTTAATTTGAAAACAGATGGGGCAAAGAATTTACAGGAAAATGCTCCATCTCTCGGGGTGGGCACTTCTACCTTTACTGCAGAGCTGTGGGGACCACCGGAGAGTTTTGTATTTACTTACAATAAAATGTAGCAAGGAATGCTAGATGCAGAACCCCCCAAAACCAGTCACTCCAAATAGAAATACCAACCACTGCTATCCCAGAGCTATGTTAAGAATGGCATAAGATGTTTATGAGCCCTTGGCACACCCTGAGCAGAGCTGGGTAACCCTGCCAGGAAATACTGATCCATTTGGTTCCTGTTAGCACGCTTTTCCTTGCACGGAAAGGCTGAGCTAGGGACGAAGCCCTAGTTCAGATAAGGCATCTCGACAACCCTACATCCAGCTGAGAGCACCTGCAGGGACAGAGCCTTCAGCCTAGATGTAAATCACTGATCCAGACTGTCATGATGCTTTCCATGGGAGCGCCAACATTCCCAGCAGCCCGCACATGGAACGGGTTATCACCGCTCCTCTGTGTCTGAATGGACTTAGAAGTCTGATATTGAATTTTGGGGTCTCTATAATAAAATAGTCCAGGAAAAATAAAAGAGAAAAGACAGAGAGAGCACAGCACCGGAATGCAAACGAGTGAACTCACGCAGGCACAAATAGAAAGCAGGTTTAGCTGAGCAATGAAATAACCAGAGGATGAACTTATTCCATCTGCCATCCACCTTTAAAGCCCTACAACAGAAAAGACTGTAAGATTCATGGTCTTCACAAGACTTCAACTGACTCTGCAAAGAGTGGGGATTCTCTGCCAAGAAGAGTCAGCCTTCACTTTCCTCCAGAGAGTCAGTCCTTGGCTGGCAAACCTCAACACTGCAATATCCAGACCCACACAGGGATGAGGTCACTGGCCATAATCAGCACATCAGCACGTGTGGTGCAGATCTCAATGTGCACTAGAGCCAGCTTCTCCCCTAACATATAATCCTTCGCTCCCACAAAACAGCACAGTACCACTGTACTCTCTCTTCTTCTCTCCCTGCCCCGCCACTGCCTCCTTCTTCTTTCTTCCATCATTTCCTCTTACACCAGGATTGACTGCGAGGCACAATGCCATCGTACTGCGGCAAAATAATCCTGGGCTCTGCCCACCTTGAAAAGACCCATGGAGGAGGAAAAACTTCACTAGATCAGGATCAAGTGCCAGGACAGTGCTCAAAACCAGAAAAATGACCATGACCATCTGAAGATTCAGCGAACCATCTTGCCTCTCCCCAGAAAAACTTATCTGAACAACAAATTACCAATTCAACTGCACATCTTTTCTGTCACAAAGGGTGTCTAACAGGCTTTGATCGTATGTGCCGTGCACATACACTGAATTTTCAAATGCTTTCCTTACTTTTTTTCCTTTTAATCCTTTCCCTCCTGTGGGCCCTAAGCAGCACGTATCTACTACAGCTACCAAAGAACCAAGTGGTAGATGTTCCTGGACTCAAAGTCCCAAATAAAACTGTTTAACGCTGGGCAATGATTTTCTGGGTTTAGTTAGGCCACCCAGATTTATACACCTCTACCTATAACATTGTGAGAACAATTTTCCCATAAATGGGTGTACAGCCAAAGTGATCTCTTGAGATTATCATTCCTCCACGCCTACGGCATTCCTGCAGACAGCTCCTCTGAAAATTATAAGCTTTAAGGCAGTGTTCTCTGTGCACCACCTTCCTTCTCCCCATATCCCCAGGAAGTTTCAGCCTTCCTGCCCCAGCATCACCAGACACCAGACTTGTCCTGGTGGCCCAACGTGAACCCATCAGAACAAACAAGCTGAAGGAAAGGCGTTCAATGCTTACTGCTGCTTTTTGCCATAGCACCCTGGCATTTTCAATCTGGTCCTAGGAGTACCAAGGCTAGATGCCACCAGCCCGTGGCCACAGTAAATACTGAGACCTCTGCATGAAGATTGCATTGGCTTGGGAAGAATACCTGAATAAAGGAAAAAATATTATTGTAAGGAATATGGGAAAGAGTGGCCATCCAAACAAAAAAAGCCTCACTTGACCAGATCGCTGACCTTGCCTAGGAATGCAGGCAACATACTCAGGAGGAAAAGTTATCCGCACTCAAGCTGTAGTTAACACCCAGATTCATATGCTGTTTTCCACAAGGAAATGCTGTGTGTAAGGTCAGAAGGCAATAAATCACGTTTCATTTTGGATCAGCTCATTGTTTAGGGGACACACACACACACAAATATCAAAGGCTTTTTGAAATTAACAGTGAGTGATTATGTGAGGCAAATGTAATGAAAACACAACAGCCTCTTAGCTAGGGGTAGAGAATATTCAGCCAAAGCCTTCCTCTGACTCCCACTGAGAACAACGCAATATGGAAATAACCAAAATTATGTATCAAAGAATGAAGACTGAAGGCTTTCCGCTAACTTATTGTTTTCCTGAATCATTAATTGCAAGACAGTTTTCTGTGTCACAATAGAATTTCAATTACTGACTTTTTATATGATAAATTTACTGTGCATTTTTAAGGACGGACAAAAATTTCATAATTGTTCTAATATGTCTAGTATTAATAGTTACATAGGATACTGAGCATTTGGTCCTCCATTTGCTGCTACAAAATTCAAGCTAGGCAAATAGATGATAAGCAATTAATGGGTTTAACAATACATGCGATTAGCTGCAGTCATATTAAGATAGAGTGATTTTTATGCACATTAAGTGGATTATATAATTAAGTGATATGCATTTTAGCAGAATGCACTGGATAAGAGTGTGTGCAATTTGCATGCATGCACGTTGAAGAGAAAGTGTTCTTGCAAATTCAATGCACATAGGTGGGAGCTGTGACACAGCCTGTTACTAAGGATTATCCAATACTTCCCATAAGATCTTATTTTCACTTGCTTATAATTTTGCCAGACTAATTGTTTGGGCTGAAACTTTCCATGTTGGATATGTGCCTCAGGCTATTCTTTTTCTTACATCAGCCAAAACTGTTCAATGATTTCCAAGATAAAAGCCAGGAAAAAAAGACATTGTTTTACAATGAGAAAATAGTATCTGGTAGCTCCTCTTTCAAGAATTCAAATAGCCTTCTTGTTTTAAACAGGCAGAAGGTGCTTTTCAGTCAGAGGAGAGGCTTTTGCCAGGCCAGTTCAAACCGGTTTAAATCTGATGACACTTCAAACCTCCGCTAACTCAGAGACAGGGTAACTGGGTACTACCAAGAAGCATCATCCTCAAAGGAGGAGAGGAAGGTGAGATGCCTTCCCGGACATTGCTGCTGCCTGTGCCGCAGCCTGGGATGGGTATCAGGAGGGGCAAGAGCAGGACCAGGCTGACCCACGATCCCAGGGGAAAACCTGGTGAAAAGAGGAGGAGAAAGAAGGTATGCCTGGCCCATACAGACCACGTCTACAGAAAACAGCTAGCAGGATTCACTGAAGAACAGTTTAAAAAGAAGAGGATTTCAGTTGACTGAAGTGACTTGGATAGGATGAAAAGAAACAGCCAGACAGGGTCACGGGTGAGGTACAGGGCTTGACGTTGCAAAGCTCTGTCTGTTGAGTGTGTACAGCACTGAACTAAAAGTAAAATAGTCTTAAAAGGATATTGTAAAATGATAATTCAGAAAGGGGCAATGCGAAGCTAACATTATCAGATATCGATTATAACATGCTGCTTCTGAACATGTAGGCATCTCTGCGCAGGTATTCTGTTATTCAGAGGCTAAGCACTCCCATAACTGCATTCAGAAATAAACCTCTGTTTATCAGAAAATCCCTCTCTTTTTAAAGGGTACATAAACTTACCCCCCTGTTTCCATGGTTACAAACCTATCTATAAAAAATGACAAAGCAGGTTTGAAGTAGCTCAAACAGTGATCAGGCAGATACCTCTTAATGAGTTTTGTAAGGAAATTTATGCCTTTGAGAATCTTCTCTGTTTCCTTACAAATCCAGCTACAGACAGCTTCATTTCAGCAGTCCTGGCGAAAGGATGCTGGAGCTACCAATCACAACTGAGAACAAAACTTTAAACAAAAACCCTTTGGAAAGGCAAACAGTGTGTTTACTCTATAGCTACTGTGTAGCCCAGCGCACACCTCCTTAGCCACCGGCTACCCAGCACAGCCAAAATCCCCGTGCCCCTGCTTTGGGAGAGCCACTGCTCAGAGCCAGCTCCTGCCTCTCTGTCCCACCACAGCTGCCAGATGCTGGTGCAGCCGAGGTCACCCTGTCAGACAGCGGTGGCAAAGACAGGGAGGTCCTGAGCTGCTGTCCTCTGCAAGCAGGTGAGCGGGATGAGCGCTCTGCCTCAGCGCAGGAGAAAAATCCTGAAGGTTTTCACTGATTTCTGCAGTGATTTTTGAGCAATGGCCAGAAAGGAACGGCAATCGTTGGTTAATCATTTACCCCTTCTTGTGTTGGTTACTCAATACAGAGCAGGCATTGCTCATGCAACTACACCACGGTCTGGAGTCAAAATGGAATAAGTAAGGCAGAAAACTTTCTGTGACTAGAGGTTCAAGGTCGTAGCCAGAGATTATACTTGGAAATATACATAGAAATGTATTAATTTAAATTACTGATTGCAGGCTGTCTTTTTCCCCCCAATCTTCAGCTCACCTGTTCTTCTTTCAGCAGTGAATTCCACTTCCCACAACTAACTGGTTACACAATGAATTAGTCTAAAAGGCAGAAGATGAAAAGGAATGCGGTTGTTCAGTTGGACCCTGTTTTTCTTCCTACCCTGTGCAATACCATTTATTCCTACAGATATAAATTTCAATAACCATTATGACAACACTATTTTCATTGATTATGTGCTTATTAATGCCAACTTCCCTTCAGTGAAGAAAATCACCTTCTCCCAGGAGAGAGATGATTTGCAATTTCATAATAATTGCGGTGCCTCTTAAGTAGTTCTAATTTTAACAGGACAAAGTACATCTTGTTTTACAAGGACGGCTGAACCATCACACAGCACAGTGCTACAACCTTTTCAGCATGCAAGCATGAGATAGAAAAAATTAGATCTAATTCTCAGCAAATTGTTATTTTTCTTATTATTTAAAAACAGAAACTATTGGGACTTGGCATACCATGCATTTAAGACAAATAGATAAAAACATGAGATTCAGAAAAGTTATGACCTTGAATAATTTTCTTTCATCATTTTAATTTAAACTATTAGATAACATTTGAAGAATTTTGGTGATAAAGAGGAACACAACTTCACAAGAGATATATTTGCCAAAGACATATCTTCTATTCCCCAATCCTGTTTCTCCATGGCGTAAAACTATTCCCATTAGTGCTGGCTGTTGTGGCATATGGTCCCAGGAACGGGGCAGAAGAGTGGCCTCGGCGGAGACATAGCTTCTCCTCCCCCCCAATTCTGGATGCATTCAGTCTTACTACTTGTCACAGTCATCTATTTCTTCCCTATAAAAATTAACTCTAGAGCTAGCAGGAAAATCAAATAAAACACACTTATATAGAATAACTTGTGACGCAACTCCTTGATTTATATTTGATCTAATTGCTAAATAGTCTATGAGGGACTTGCTAGATCTGGCCCAAAAGTTACCATCAACAAATTATGACAAAATGTGTGTTGATGCACATAAAGTGAAAAGAATTGCCTCAGAAAAGCAACACAAAGAACCAAGTGAATTGGAAACGGCCTGTGAAAGGCAGAGGGCATGCACTGTAGCTCTTTCATGCTCTGGTTGGGTTTTGTGAGCTTGATTTATGTATAATTAACCATTTTTCTCCCTGCAAATAATTTCATTCGAAGCTGTGCTATCATTTTTACCCCCCATCCTCCTTGCCACAGCCACATAAAGCAGTCCAGCTCAAAACGGTGACAACTGAAACACGTTGCCACAGCAAGAGCCCAAACTCTCTACGTTAGCATAAGATCCCACTCTCTTGTCTCCCTCCTGCTCCTCCTATCATCACAAGAATGAAAGAAATTAATAAACTGTAACTCTCAGTCTAATAGAGCCTTGGCCAAAATTCAAGCTCGATAATTAATTACATTCTGCCTCTCCAAATTCCCACACTAGGCTGACTAAGAGAAATAACTCTTCTTTTCCCCTCCTAGATGAGTTTTTATATGGCTAATGGACACGGCATTCCACCTCTGAGGGAGCCGGGAGGTTAACTGGAGAGAAATAAGAGATATTTATAATACTTGGATAAGGAGACAGCAGCAGATGAAGAGAGAAGAGTATTGTAATAAGTTTGAAGTGTTTGTCAACCCAAAAGCTAAATCATTGTTCTCTAATTACACTTTCCATCAGGGAATAAAAGCACCAATGTTCATACAGGACAGGCAACTGTCAGGATTTAGTGTCTCAGGGACTATAACACAGACTGAATGATTTGCAATAGGAGAGCATTTGAGACAGTTCAGATACGGTTATGAAAAGCTGATAAATCAGTAAGGTAAAACATTTAAATATAACACTAGACCTCGATAAAACACAGAAGGCATCCAAACCATCTCAGTCTGAAGAATAAGGAACATTAACACTATACTATGTTCTCAGACAGCCATAAAACAAATCAGTACCTTGTGCCACTATTCAGTAAATTACCAATAGATCAAGAGAAGGAAAACTATTATGATACCTGTGCTATGCACATAACATAAACCAGTCATCGCGCTGGGATTATAATTGGAATTTTCTTCTGAGGCTGATAGATGAACACTATAACCTTAAGCAGCACTCTCACTAGATTTTATTTATTGCATATTTCATGTGTATTTGTAAATGACTTAATTAGCTGCTTTCCCTTTTTGCTATAAAAGCATGTGCATCATCACTGAAAAAAAAAATCACAAGGCAAGGCTACTGTGAAAGGGTCTTGCTAGTATTGCATGTATTTCATAGTGACAAAAAACCAGTGCAATTCTTTCTGAATACTGGAGATATCATCAATAAAACCTGTTTCATTCCTTCCTTAATCTGGTCTGTGTCATATTTGCTGTCTGTGTCACTGTTTTACAGATGCCACGTACCTGCAGCCTAGAGGTTGTATCCTCCAGATTGCAAAACATTATTAATATATGGTGACAAACTACTTTTACATTGATCAGATTACTATGGAGAATATATGCAGTGGGTGTTGCCAAAAGCATAGAATTGTTTACCGTGAACCAGACAGTAACTTTCGATCCTGTTTCTGTTTAATTTTTGTTTCTAAAAACTCTTCCAATTCTAAATCAGAAGCAGGGTTATTTCAATCCAGCCTTACTTGAAAGCTGGTATTGGAACAATTAATCCAACTCTGGTCCAATTCTTCATTCATTCCACTCATTTTCAATCTGTAAAGCTTCAAGTCTTCACATTTTTATTCATATTAGGTCCAAGATGCTACAAGTATAACATCCACAGCATGCTGCGCCCATGTCCTGATGCACCCTGTAAATCTTGAGATTTACTGCAAGAAGTTCAGGCACCTAAGGCTTGGTCCCCTGCCTCCATCTCAACACCACACTCACTGGGCAGAGACTCAGGAAAACAGCTCAGGTAGATTAATTAGTATCATCAGCTTTTGCACAAGAAATCAGTCATCTTCAGCAGTGACAATGCTGGTCAGAAAGGCAATGAAAACTCATGGTTTTCTGAGCATAGAAAAGGTAAACAAAATGTGGTTACAAATGTTTCCTTTAGTCTATATAAAGTTTAACATTAATTCTGCAAGAAAAAAAAAGTTACAATAGTTTCATATCTTGGTACTTCTTTAGATATCACAAAAAACAACAAGAACATAATACGAACTTCTACATTAGCTGATTTACACATATTTTACATATAAAAGTGTAAATTATCCTGTGCATGCAAACATACATAAAAACTATGACAAATAACTTGTCTAAATATACTACTTTCAGTAGTATGTGGAGCCATCAGGCAATGATTGCTATGCCAGTGTTTGCTTTCAACTGGAACCTGTTCTCAGAACTATCACCCATATGTGTTCCACGACTGGTAACCCTACAGCTCCCAGTGCAAGAACCCAATTCACATGGACTCCTGTAACTCATTGCTATGTAGACACTTCCTATTCATTTCAGTTTCTTAACTATTCACATCGATGCCAGATATGGTAAGACCACAACATACAATGACTTCAAAATGTGTACTGAAACTTTTCATATCTCCAGTAAACAAGTGGCAGGAGATAACGTCTTTTGCCAAGCTGTAATATAATTCCACTGATTTGGGTGCAATTATTTTTAATTTATAATACAACAATCAAGGGAAATGCAGTATCGCTGAATCGGTATTTCACTTCTTTTCTCCCACCCAAATGCTAGACATCCCAATGCTTTTTTTCTTTGTGGTAGGTGTTTGTTTATTGTACATTGTGATTTGATTTAGAACAGATTATCACACAACTCTCTTATAAGCATGGTCATCAATATCATGGTTTTCTTGCTTTCATCCTTACTACTCTCATCTAGGAAAGATTTGCAGTACACAATAAAGAGCCCCAATACTGTGCAATGCCAAAACACATGAAAAGCATCACAAATCACAACACTGTAAATCATGCTTCCTTCCTCCTCTTGGTCACAAAATGTAATTACAGCTGACTCTAAGCACAATGTACCAATTGTTCTCACAGTATTTTGCATGTACGTCGAGCCTTTTATCTACAGATCCTAATGCTCTTCAGAAGTTTGAATTTAGATCTGCAGACTCCCCACAATACAGCCAAGAGAACGAGATTCTATGATTAGCTGACTATCAGTGCATCAGGACACATAAAAGTGCTTTACTTGAAGCCGTGTTCCCGGTTTGACCACAATGCACTGAACAACCCCCTCACTCTCAACCAGCAGCTCAGACAGACTCCAAGGGGAATTTATGCTCCTAAACTCAGGATGATGAAAACAGTCTGAAAATAAAGTGAAAAAGTTGTTAATTCACCTAAGCTATGCTTAGCTCTATCCTGGGCATCCCGAGCAGGAGGAAGGGAGGCAACCAGGGTAATGTATGCACTTTCTGTGCAAAAACACTTAGGAAAAATCTGCTAAACCGTTTTCTCAGGACTCATGTGCAAGGACAAACCACCCTACAGAGGGAAAAAGAGCCTGCTGCAATCCCATTTCTCACCTCGCATCCAGGTAGCCTCTTTGGGCTATTAGACTTCCCCAAATTCAGCATTTAAAGGAAGGAGGGATTGGATTATCCTTTCATATGCTACATGGGTCACACCTCTTAAATAATAAACTCATAGATCCTGAATACACAGATGCTACATAGCTATACTTATAGATATTGATCTACAGATCCTGACTAACTGATCTTTGACTTCAGCACACTTTCCATCCAGCCTGGATGCCTTTAAGGAAAACCCCAAAGCAATGAAGAATCCCAGGCTTTCTGTGGTGGTTCTCTCTGCATCTTCAAAATTTTTGGTCACAGCTGCTAGTTCTTCCCAGAGTTGGAGGCAACCTTTCAGGTGACTCAGGCACTTGAGGATCAGAGTCCAAACTACACCATACCCTTTGAGTCTTAAAATAATTTTTTCTAACTGGTAAATGCAATATAACTGTCTCCTTGTAAAGCCCTGTTTTTTTCACTCATTAACAGTAAACATGGAGGTTATAGCATTTGAGCTTAAATTTTTTTCAGCTGTTCACGAGCTTTACAAAATATTGAAGACCTTTCTCTGAAGGTCATCAGATTCCAAATGAATATGGGGATAATTAGGTCAATCCTACGGAGCATTAATCTGAAATAAGGACTGAGACTTTAAAAAGTTGTAAGAAAACATGTAAAAAAATTCTCCAAAACTCACAATGTTAATGACTGAACTCATGGCAGTAAAATGGCTGCTCTGATTCTCTAAGATTTCCAGAACACCTGAGACATCGCTGAATCTTAGTAACTTAACTAGCAACAGTCTGATCTAAGTGATACAAGTAGGATTAAAAAGCTTTCTTGATGTCAAAGAACAGACTGGAACATCGCCTGGAAAAGTGGCTCTTTGGTAATGCAACCCTACTGATTATTTTAGTTCACTACATTAAAAATATATGTGTATGATTTAGTTCTCCATTTCCTCATTAATTTTATACCATTTGTCAGGTACTGTTGCTGGTGAACCTGACTGGCTGATACCACTGTAAGCAAGAAGAGAATCAGTTTTGCAGATTTTAACTGAAAGACAGCTAGTGATAAAAGAAAATACATGAACATCTGGATCAAGAACATCTTGAACAGGAATTTTAAAATGGCTCACACAATGGACCATTACATTACACCATTACTGTACGGTACACACGTTACAGAAATGCTGCTTATATTTTGTTTTATTGACATGGCAAATTACCAGACTTGTTCACTGTAATACATACTTTTAAATTATCTGTTCAGATTTATCAGCATAACTAGATTTATTACACACATGTAGACACCTGTTTTATAAAACACACCAACTGTGCCAGAACGACCATGGAATCCTCTGGATCTCAGCCAAGAGGAAATGCATTGCAAGCTCTGCTGAACTGCCCTAAGAAGTCTTCAATTTTGTAATAAGGAGATCAACAGCCAAAGTAAAATATATTTTATGATTTGCTAATCTCCATGTCAAAAAATAAAGAAAAATACTAAGTTTTGGTCATTTGGCCATTATTACACAAGATAAAGACCAAGACTAACACTTCTTTTCTTGCGAGAAGTGGCTGATATCTTTGCTGTCAGTCTGGTCCCTTTTTACAGAAATATTTAAGTCTTATTTGTAACTTGAGAAAAAAGTCAAGGACAAAAGGATGAAAATGGAAAAAAAAAACCAAACAAATTCTTAGACGAATTTAAGTAACACAGAGTTTTCCACACTCTACTGCCTGTTTCCAGGTAACCACCTCAACCTTAGGGAGTATGTCCCACAGGATACACCTTTTCTAGAGCCACTGCTGGAGGCCAAGTGGGACACCCTACCCTCTGCAACATCTCAGGTATCACTGGGCATCGGCGTGTTGGCAGCTGAACTAAGACATGAGTTACATTCCCAAACATGAGGCTGCAATCAAAGGAACACTTCGTGGTTCAGGTTTGGTGTTGAAAAGCCTTCTCTGTTAGAAGTCTCGTGAGAGAAGTTAATGACAGTTACCTCTGGGGGATTACACACACACCACTAGATGAAAGGATGCTTCTGAAAGGGTTCTATGACCCTGCCTTCCAAGATACCTGCCTTGATCAATGCATACTTTGGCACTGTTTTAAATGGACTGGCCAGTATCTTTCCAAGTACAGTAGTTCAATAAAATAAATCAAGACTAAAAGTTCAAATGCTGCATTCAGTTTGCCTTCACTCGTTCTGAAACCTTCTGACAGGTGAAGTTTTGATTCAGGCCATCTCTGTTGCCTACAAAAGATAATTCAACACCTAGATTTCAAGGTCTTCTTCAGCTTCAAAGGTCAGTTACTCTAGCTCTACAGCGAAGCTCTTGCACTAAGCCAAAAATTCCTTATGAAATTTTCAGTGATTAAGGGTGTGTACATACAGAAGATTTAATAATGTTGTCTCCTGGCCAAACTAGTTGGAACAGCACATCTTCACATTTGCAACTATTTAAATATTTCACCAATATTGCACAGAAGTATACAGTACCATCACTTGTTCAAAGTCAGAATTGTTCAGGTAGAGGAAATACAGACTTAGTACGATATGGCCTTAACCACATGCATTCCAAATTCTTCTCGTAATGGCAAACAATGATGCTAAGCATCCAAAAATTATGTCAACAATATTGTTATATTGAAAACTGAGCTAATGGATTTCTCTGTAGAAGTTCATGAGAATGGAAATCCATTTCCATTCCTACTATGCAAGAAGATGTTTTGTTTATTTAGTGCTAAGAGGAACAATGGACCAATTGAGTCTCAGGGCAAGACTTATTTCCACAGGTCTTGAGAACAAACACTTCAGTAAACAAGTATTTTGATGTCTGTGTGTATGGGAGGAATAACCCCAAACACAAGAGAAGATAGGAAGGAAGTGAAGACACCCTTGAGGCATAGTTACTGTGGGACATCGACAAAAAATGAGAGAAGTGGAAAAGATGCTTTTGGGCAAAGCATTGCTTAGAGCATGTGTGCAAGGAAGCACTTCTAAAAGTATACTAAAAAAGTTTTAGTGGTAGTGCTTTTTTGTTTTTTTCTAATTCCACCACATTAAAACAAAACCAAACCCTCTTTCTTTAGCATTTGTGAAGATCTTAAGGAGCAAATTTTGATAAACTGACCACTGTAAAGAATAAGATGATTGTTACATATTGACCACTGAATGGTCCACAGATAGCAGTGACGCATCTCTAGGAAAGATATGCTTCAACCTTAGGCAAAGAATTCCAGATTTTCTTCTATTTTAAGTGCTCACAGAGGAAATCATTACCACACTGATCTAGATAAATATTTCAAAGTTCAGTTAAGAGCTTTGCTTAGATTTTAGACTTCATTTTGTCTTTTGGTAATTTATCTTATTCTCCTCCTTACACTTCCCTCGTAAGGCTGTGTATTAAATATGATGTCCTTTTCTATGCAGTAATTACAAAACATAGAGCTCATCCTCCCTGGCCTGGCCCAAAGCCTTAATAACAACAACAACAAAAACAATGCAGCAAAAAGGCTTTTTTTTTTTTTTTTTAAGAAAAAAAAAAAAAAAAAAAAAAAAAAAAAAAAAGAAGCACACTGATGGTAAAAGAGGAAAGCTGAGCAGACTGCCTTGCAATACAGAGATTGCTTTGGAGAGCTACAATAAGAAAATAAAATAGTAGCATTATTAATAAATTTAGCAATGAATAATCACAGGTCTAAGAATTATCATTATCTGGTAGTACTTAAGCTAACAAGTAAGATAACAAACCATCTCATTTTTCAATGGCACTCTCAAACAATTTTCAGAAAATATTTTCATATGACTGCTTCTTTAAAGAGTTTTGTGGAAACTGCAAATGGGAGGGTTTTCTTTTCAAGATTTTTGCTGTGTTGTGAACAGACAGTAGTTGTGTTAGTGAAGAGAGCTTAAAGAGCTGAAGAGAGTTTAAAAATCTGGTATTTGCTATAAAACTGCAAATGCAAATCTGTGAACTTCTCAAAACATAAGACAAGTGAAATTTGGTACTTCGTATCTCCACTTAGTAAGTCCAAAGAGATCTTTTTCAACCTCTACAATTACAGCTTACACATATCATTATAGTCCCAATGTAATTATTGCTCATTTTGCACTTGTACAAATGGGGTCCAATGTCAGATGTCAGTACTCCTGACTCCTAATATATTTTCTAAAATTCATAATGCTTACAAGCAATTTAAGATCCTTAGGGCTTCCTCAAGCACAGCATAGTATAAAATAAATTAATACCTATTAAACTCGGTAACTAAGTTCTGATCACAAAAACAAAGGTTTGATAAGCTTTCATAGAAATTACTTCTGAAATATACCAGGATTTTTTTTTCATAAATAAAACTGTTATATTAAGGAGTTCACTGACAACAGGATCCTGCAGTTATTTTTTTAATGCAAGGCAAGAAAAATTAAATCTTTTGCACTAAATGAAAAGATAACACTGTATTAATCTGCATTACTCGGTTAATTTACTAAGGTCTGTTCAGCTATTTGTAGAGCACTTGATCTGCATCTTCTTGGCCATCCAAGAGCCGCGCACAGTCTTGACAACTAGGAATGGTGAATCCACCCTCCAAGATACTGGAAAAAACTAGCCAGAAGTGCCACATTGTCCAACAACATCTGAGAAACTTCATGTAGTTGTAGCAAGGTTAAACACATGGTCCAAATCTAGATGGAAGTCTGCAGTTTAAATAGCCCTGATCTAAATGTATGGAAAAGGTAATCAGTAAATACTAACCCTTTAACTGTTTAGGGCAAACAGTATTATTAAGTTGTGTTCCCATTTCATCTCATTTGTAAATAAGTAAGTCTCAAAAAATTGATCTCTGAGGGAAAGCATTTTTGGCAGCTGCAACTGAAATGGCTAAAATCTGAATACCTTCAGAGATCACCAAAGCCTTCAGCAAAAAATTCAATTTTTATATTCAATTACCTGGAAAGTATCTCAAGAGTAATAATAGTCTACCTCTTGCTGTAGGATGCAGAAAATGTAGATCTGTATAACAATATACAAAATCATATGTCTATAATTGTTACTATATATATAGAAGTGGCTTTCAGATCACTAAATTTTTATTTAAATAATGAAATTGCTTGTAAAAGTGCAGACAGATAACATAACATAATGTTACCTTACTGATGTGTAATTTGAATGCTGCACAATCAAAAGAAATCTGTCATAACGCCCCACACAATACAGAATACTCAAAGGCTTTATTCTTCCTGTCAAACAATTAACTGCTGATTTTTTATCACTGAAAGTGAGTGTATAAATATTATGCTAACTTGCAACAAAATGATCTGGAATTCAAATTTACACTGGGGCTGAAAATTCATAGTTAATATAGGTAAACTAAATGGTCTTCTCCTGTAGAATATATTAAGTTATTAATTGGGGGGAAAAATTAAAAATCACATGCCCAAGCACAGGACAGTCCCTGCAATGCTTGCACTGTATTTACTTTAAGCTCTGCTCATCTTGCATGAAGTAGGTGCAGTTTCAAGTGAAAACATCAGGAAATCTCTGAGCTCCAAGGATAAAATCTGGCATCAAAGAATGAAAAACAAAGGGGCTATTTTAGTTTCAGATGTGCTTTTCAGGAACTGAGCTTGCTCTGTGTTTTCGTTACAAGCTGCTGACACCCTCCACGGGAAACATGGTTATTTTAGACTTTTACGGCAGCAAACAGCTCCAGCAATTCCCTCCAAAGAGCTGGCCCAACGCTGGGATGGCCTCTCCCTTTTCCCAAAGGGAAGCAGGCATGCTGCATAAAGCCATCATCACTGACTGACGACTCATCATCATCATCTTTCCAGTGGTGGCAGAGGTTGCCTCCTCTCCACGCAGCCACCAGACCTGCCTGCAAACTTTGTGGGATGCTGCGAGAGGAGGAAGACTCTGGTACCAACTGGTCCCCACCTTTCCTGGCCAGAGATGAGCACCCCAGCTGCTCTGCATGCCAGGCAGGAGGAGGTCACATAGGGATGCTCCTCTCTTGGGGAAAAGGTCTGGAGGACAACACGCCTTGGTTTCAGCCTGGCCACCCTCTTCTACAGGAGACAAATCCTAGCCAGAAGCCCACAGAAAACACTACCTAAGCCTAAAACACTCTGGTTGTGGTTCCACCACAAAGCGTGATCACCTAGCTGTGGGAGATAATCACCTTGTAATGCAGGGAATTGACAGCAGTTATTTTATGGAAACAAGAATAATTTTATTTAAAAAATTAAGATTACACATTACAAATGTTAAAATTCAGTTGAATTCAAACACTAAAGAAATGCTGGGGTTCTCTCCCTTTCCTTAAACAAAATTATGTGCACGTAAAAGACCACCACTATCAAGAGAGAACAGCTCTTACAGGGCCATGAGTAACGAAATGCTTTTGGCAGTATTTATCCAGTTCTAATCAGCAGATAGAGGTGAAAAAAACCAAAACCTCCAAAAAACCAACAAACAAACAAAACCCAAAAGACAACACTCTAAAAACCAAATAAAAATCCAACCTCAGGAACAATAGGAAGCAGTATCATCTCAATGAAAGTCATGATTAAAGCTTTTAACTCAACTATGAGCCTTCCCCATTATTTCCAGCACTGAGTAACATCCTGAACTTAGCACCACTGACCTTCACTTTCAGTTCCCTGCTGCAATGCTGTTTTCTAGCAGAGAAGCAATCTGCGAATCGGAAGTTTAACACACATGCAGGGCAGGCTTCAAACAAAGGACCATTGTCACAACGAGAAGCCTACCACGAATAATCTCCTTATTGCAATCATGAATGATCTGACTCACGAAGTGTCCGAAGCAATGTTTCAGGCTACAACCACTCACTCGCTTGTACACAAAGCACACCTGGCCATCTCACCCAGCAAATAGATGCTTAGTAATGCTACGTGGTTTTATAAAAAGAGAAATTAGTTCTTCTATCATTATGAGTTTATCTTTCCCTTCTGTGGAAAAGGGGGAGAGATATCCACACCTCCCTAGCACACTGTGCTTTTCACATGGGGATAAAATACTTCAAGTAATTCAGGATACAACCTTACACAGTACTCAATACTCAATAGCACTGGCCTGTGCCCTGAGGAACCCAGGCTGGGTGGCCAGCAGGGACGGGTCACCTGCATCCACCCCAGCACGTGGGTACCAACCGGTGCATCTGCCTTTGGGGTCCCCGCGAGCATCATGGTCTCGGTGACACCCCCCTTTCTGAGCAGGGCCACAGGCAGAGCGAGGCTGCGCCGTGTTCATGCAGCTGCCAAGCCAAAAGCCCTCATGGTGCTTTAAAACATTCCTGCTTTAAATAAATGCTGGTGACACGGCGCTGCAGAGGTACAACGCTGGGAGAACCCTGCTGGGTAACGTTGGTTTCGGTGGTTCTACAGGGAAAAGGTGTCTGTCATTGCCAAGCCACTAAGGATTAATACTAGAAAACAACCATCCAGTTACAGAAAGTATTCACAGAAGATGGGGGAAAAAAAGTGCAAGGGAGTCAAACTGCATCCTTCATAAACAAGAAACCAACTTAATTTAACTGCAGAAGTCAGCAGCACCGTAACTACCCAAACTTTGCCAGCCTCGGGCAGCCTGGGCAGGCAGGACTCCAGAAAGTGATAAAATGATTATTTAAAAAAAAAATAAATAATCTGAAACTTAAGAGAATACACAAGTCTTTCTTGATAACATAAATGAAGTTTCTTATGAACATATTCCCAAGCTGAACACATATTTTAACTTGAAATAGAGGGAGTGTTTTGTAAAAGCATTATGGAGATGTGAAGCTGCTTTTATGTAACTCAGTTTATCAGTGAAACATGTTGCATCATGTTTGTAAAATATTAGAGATAAAAGTATAATCATTGAAATATTTGCATATTTTGTAGTACAAAGAAATAATGTATCCTAACAGACTATTTGCTGTCTCATTAGCTTCAAACAAATAAGGAAATAAGGGTTGATTTATTACTGGGTGTCTCTGGCTGTAGGATGGTAAAATTCCACTGACTGCGGTTTAAATAAAGGTCTAGTAAAAGTAGTGGAAAAAATCCTATTGATTTCATAATTCAAACAAAAAGTGGTACGATAGAAGGTGCTTGACTTTATGAAAATAGGATAAATGAATAAAATAAATTCTTAAATTATTTAAAGGACTGACTTCTAAACTGCAGCTTCTCAAATCTGCACTTTATAGAAGTGCTGACACCTTGAGGGTGTCACACCGTGTCCTTCATAAATAACAAACCCATTGAATCTGATTCAGCTGCAGAACTCAGCGGCACCTCTGCCTCAGGAGGCCAGTTACCAGCTGCCCGCCCTGCTCCTGCAGCCAGCCACGTCTCCTGGTACTTTTTGGGTTGATTTTCGACCCCACCAATACCACTGGGACACTCTCCAGCATCTGGAAGTTTTCTCCCAACTTCCATCTTTAATCAACGACAGACCAGTTTGTCGATCCTCCCACGGGCGATGTTGGCCTCAGTCGGCTAAAACAGTTGTCTCCCCTCCCTTGTGGCTCCCCACAGCAGGCAAGGAGGGGAAAAACAGGAGAAGGTAGGGGAAAATAAACCTCAGCATGCGTTTACACACATATCTTTACAAACACATGCATTCATGTGTACATAACGATGTATTGACATGTATCTAATATACCTAAAATCACGTTTACAAATATGGGATAAATGAAAGGTGGAGTCCTGAATCCTCAGAATGTTCAGCTGCTTTGGTTAATGACTCCAAGTTTTGCTCCCTGTTCACATGAGGCAATTTTGGAGCAAAACAGCATATATTGAAGCTCACTGGCAAACCAAATCCAACAGCTGTGGTTTGATTCAGTATGTCCGACACGTCCAAAAAAAGCCACATGAAAATTCTCTCCATATAACCTGATGTCCATGAGGGGCATCAGGAAGGTGTGCTCACACCACTGCGGGGTTAGCTTCAGTGCCAGGGAGCAAAGGAAATGACACATAAAAAAGTATCCTATAGTCCTGACTGCATCCAGTAGTAGGATCACATTTAGAGAACTAAAGAGATTTAATAAATCAGTTTTAAAATAGTTTCAGCTTTTTCAGAGATGGCAAGTGGATTAATGCAGTGTTTATTTCAAGTAGTATAGCTAAGGCCATACAACTCCATGTGTAGAGAACCCTCTTGTAGTTAAAAATCAATCTACTGTAAACAGAGATCAAGTTAAACCAAAAGAAGACGTTTTCAATGCAGTACGGGACTGTCAGCATATTCCTTCATAATTCCACAGGTATTTTGGAATGGCACAGACCAACCACAGATTTAAAAAAAAAAAAAAAAAAAAAAAAAGAACTATTCCCAACTATGTATTTGTATCTATTTTTTCATTCCCTCACCATAATATTTTCCCATAAATGCCATGGAATTGTAGCATCTTGGATTTCACTTTACAAATAACAGGGATACTTATGCACAGTAATAATCCTTGTGCAGGTTATCATTCCATTTATGTGTAACTTGAAAATGAAAATTCTAAAGAGTTGTAGAATTTCAGACTAATGTTTCTTTATGTCATGCTACTAAGAAAAAAATTCTACAGCAGAGGCATAAACCCCAAGTAAAATTGCTGACAAAGTCTTAAATACCAAAAAGCAGCAAAAAGTCCTAAATCTAATTTTAAAACATAATTTTTAAAAAGCAAGTTACGATGAAATTTCTTAACCCAGATGATTAGCTGTGTTAACATTTGCAGCATATTATGGGTATTAAGCAGAACACATTTTTATTTGAGTGTAAAAGTTTGGGACTTTCCTCATATGACCTCCCTGGCATACTGCCGCAGCTCAGCTCTTGCTGACATTTAATCTGAACATAATCCCTGAAATCTCTGTGCCATTGCTGGGTTGCATGGGAATGATTCCCCGACAACGTACACAGAATCGTGCTGTAAATTTTATTTTCAGCTCATTGCTGTTCCCCTACCTTTCCAGATGTTGCAAATTATTTGACTGAATAAAAATAAATAATCCATACCCTTCGTTTGTTATAGAACCATATAGCACCTAAAAAAGAGAACAAGTCCGACACTTCTTATTTCAGTTGTTTTTCTACTGATGGCTACCATATTTTTAACAGAGCAGACTCCAGAAAACAAATAAAATTCAGCAGCTGATGAAAACCCTGGGTAATGAACTGCAGTGGCTCAAACAACCTCATCAGCTCTAAACAGGAGCAAGACCACACTGCAGCAGAGGGATGAGGGTTCCAGCTGGGGGTACTTGCACTTGACTGTGGTCGTCTGAATGAGCAATTGCCTTTACAAGAAAAGCATACACTTACAGAGATTTTTTTAACATTCACAGATGCCTCTGATCTCTGAAGCCAACTGCCTTTTTGTCATGAACACTGTGAAAAATCACAATGTCCAAGATTTCCACATCTGTGATTTCTGGCACTTGTGCAAGGGTAGGGACTGAATAACTGACGTCTGAACAACACTAATGAAACTGAGGCAAGACAGCAATTTATTCCACAAGGAAGCGTAGAAAAGTCCCAAAATCACTGCAACAAGATGAGCGTGGATCTCTCACTGTTTTCTGTGTGTTCATGATTTCACAAGTATTTTCCCCCTGCATTCAGGAAGGAGCTAGGTAGGCAAAGCAGCACTGACTTTAATCTTGCCTAACACAGATCATGAAAGCAGTAAATCATACAGCAGTATGAGCTGCAGTATGGGATGGAGAGACCTACCCATTGACCTGCATACTTAGTTCAGCAACAATTTAAGGGCCATTATAGTTCATGTGAACTAGCAATGGTCTACCTATGTTTGCTGTGATCTGATTTCTGCCTGAAGCAGAGATCGGCTCTTACTGAGACTTCTTATTTCCAGAGTGATCCCAACATTTTCCCCTTCCTATGTAAAGTAAATAAAACAAACAAGAAAGACCAACTATACCCTACAAAAGATGAACTCAATTTAAGACAATATAAAAGGATGACAGATAAAGTTATTCTAAATTTTCTAAACTGTTAATGTGCAGCAGAAAACTTTCTTTGTTCAGCAGACTCTTCTCCCTGTGCATAAACGCCTTCCCACAAAGACACTTCCTACACAGAGCTGACCAAGCTACCAAGGACCAGAATTCCGTGGGAAAAGAGAAAGTGCTCTGCAGCATTCATAAAGGCTTATTATATTACCTCTAAATTACTTCTAATGCTAATCTCTTCACGCATGTAAACACGTATCCTATTTCAAAGGTATTCCTTTAGTTTGGGGTGCAGAAGACCTTTCAGTTCTTCTCCTCCTGCTCTTTACAAAAGCTAAACTCCAAGGAAAAGTAGGAGCTACTGGTCCAGTCCTCTGTTCCCTACAACAGAGTGGCTTGATCCAACCAACAGCCACTTAAGTCAATGGGGAGCTGTTAGTGTTTGGTTTTAGGCCATATAAGAGTGAGAAACTGAGAAACATGTTTTTACCTGGCCTTCAGCCAGTTACAGTGCCACCACTAATGAGTGGCTGCTATAATGAGACCTTTTGAGAGAGTCATTTGTGAGATATGAATCAATGAACACAATGTGAACCCCATCCCCATCTCAAAGAGGCGAAAAATCATTGCAGCTTTATCATAAACATTTTTAGGTGTTCTGGTGCCAGCCTACTGCCAAAGGAATTCACTGATAGGGAAGGGCAAGGTCTGTTTGCAACGCAGTCCTCCCCAGGGAGATGCATTTCACGGCTCCCAGCCAAAGCCTCCAAAACACCTCCAGGGTAGCAGTTGGGCTGGAGCTGCCCCATCACGCCCTTCCACTGCAGCCGGATTTGCCTATTTTTGCAGCTGGCACCACCAAAGGCTACAAAAACTTGTAGTCAGCACAATCTCTTCCAGATTGACTTTTCAGGCTCTTCAGCTAATAAATACTGAGAGCAGTGCATAGACTGGCAACAACAGTAAACACAGTTTACATAGCAGCCCCTGCACCTCTCTCAGCCTTTTCTTCTTCGTAACAATTTCTGTGCGACCATTACCGTCTAGCCTCAAAAGAAAACTGCCCACCAAACCAGCTTGTAAAAACATCATTCCACCTAGCACTGACACAACAAAATCCTATTTGCTCGGTGTTTCTAATCCCCTCGGTAACAGCGCTGTACACGGAGCGTCGTGATGAAGAGAAGATACACTGGTTAACCCAATCACTCGGGGTGGTTTCTTCCTTTGCTGCTCCAGAAGCATCAAGTACTGGCTCAGGGGCTTAAGTCTGGATGCTAAATACATGTTGACTGTGCAGCCAATCCTGTCGTTTTCAAGACAAAAAACCCAAGTCTGTGCAGCCTGCAGCTACTAGTGATGTACATCCCACTAGTACACCATGTACTACCTAAATGAAAAAATACCTTCAACAGTGAGTGTATGGAACCACGGTTTTAATAATGTCTCCATTTGCGACTGGAAACTCAGACAACAGAAAACAAAGTCAGAAAGGCAGCAACCAAGGGTTATAAAGAATACTGCATATATAGGTATATCTTACAGGAAGAATTTTTGGGAGAAAACTTTCAGCCAAAGCATCAGCAGTGCTCGGGAATTTCAGTGACCCCTTCCAACAGAGAACTGCAGAGGGCTTTGCAAAGTAGAAATCCCTTAGAGGCAAGTAAACACTGCCTATTTTCACATACAGGAGCCTGAAGAGTGAACTATAGGTGTGAAGCTCAAAAAATTCCGTGTGTGCACGCACACAAATGTTATGATCTGTGTGTGCAATTAACTGTGGCCCTGTGTGATAAGTAAATACATACATGCCACAACAATTATTTACCCAACTTGCTGCTGTGGGCCTGTGACAACACTGGCTTTGTGAGCTACTGTTGTACCTCTGCTTGCAAATGCGCTGCACGATGGAAAAACCACTCTAAAGAAAGCTCACGGGGTTTAGCTTTGTTGTGTTGCTAGCTTGATGTAAAAACTTGAGTTGTGTCCCTAACCTGACTTTTAGTCAAAGAGAAAAGATCTTAGTGCTATGGAAGTGGTGCTATGGAAGTGCCCATTGCTGCAGTTAAAACACAAACATCAGGAACAGAGCAGTAGAGCAGGACCAACGACTAAGACTCCAAAGTTTAGTCCCGTAGCCACAACATGATCATGTTAGCACCACAAGAAAGCCGGCAGCACAAATAAGTTCTAAACACAAAGTCAACTATTTCTCTGAAAATAAAGAGGCTAGAAGATGAGTGCTACAATAGTTATCAGGGTGCTGGCAAAGGCGAAGTGTGAAATGGATGCTTTCCAGCATTCAGTTTAGGAAGACAAACATTGTTTCACAAATTCACTGTGGCCCTGCTTATTTTCCAAGCTCCTCAACTCATGCCAAAGGGCTTGGACTTTCTGAACATCCTGTTCTGTTTCCTCCACCACTAGTCTGAGTCCTCAGTGCTAAACGTCTTTATTTCAGAGCCCCATTTTCTATCATTTTATTCCAAACTCCTCACTCTGTAGGCTTTGTATTTTACCTCTGGGTACGAGTGAAGACAAGTAGATTAATGAGAAGCCTGAACAGCACATTAAGTTACACCTATTTTAAGAGCCTTCTCCAGTAAGCATCCCAAGGCACTGTATAAAAATAAAACTACACAAATCGCATTTAAAACTAACAAAAAGCTTGCAGATGCTGGCATGTCTTGAAGCATAAATATAAAGATCGATGATTAAATGATTCCACGATTCCCCAAAGTCTCAGAGCCAGATGAACACCAACCATTTTACCTGTCATTGCCTGGATGCATTAGCAATCTGCTGGGATGTAAAGCTGAGGCATCTCCACGATGGCCTACTGGCAGGAAAAACACTCCCCCCTGACAAGGGCAGGAAAATAGCTTTAGTCTACGAGCAGCAGCTGGCCGTTTCAGGGATTTCCTAACTGACTGAAGGCAATGGCTCCTGCACCTCTCAAAGGCAGCTGCAGAATACATTTCTGCTCCTTTCTGTGCTGCTCCACAGCTGCAAAGAGGTTCAAGCTACAAGTGGTCTCCTGGGGGTGATTACAGTAGCAAAGGCTCGGGCAGAGACAGGAACATCATCTCTCATCCTAATGACTTTTTGCTCCCAGATCCACTGCTCTTGGGACTCCACCAACACCACAAGAAAGAGAAGCAAAGATGGCTGGGTTGCAGGGCTTGGCTCATCCACCCATACAGACATACCTCCTGGCTGCTGGGGTAAGGTGATGTTGGAGAAGGCATTTCTCTTCGTACGAGAGGGAACCGCTGCTGCCAGGGAGCCTGTTGCTGCTGGTAGTGTGGACACAAACCAGTCCACTTGCTTGCTACTTCTCTGCCATAAGACTTCCCATCCTGCTTCCTTGCCATGGCAGCATTTCAGGCTGAGACCAAAGCATGCAGTGAGAGATACAAGGAACCAACCTTATTTGCCTCAAATTACTGGATTTCTACATTGTCCAGTCACAGTGTCCAAGCAGCCATGGGGCACACCAGATGCTCCCACAGGAATCTCAGACCCCAATGACACCTTCAAAGCACCCCAGTAAGGAATCTGGGTGACCCTGCACTTGGTCTCATGCTCACCAGGAGCTGCTGCTGGCTGTCAGTCCCTATGTCCTGAGGCCGTGCAGCAGAGCTACAAGCAGTAGGCACAATCCTGCTGTGCTCCAAGACCCCATGCCCTCCATAAGACCCTTTTCTAAGAATGCTCTAGCGTGGATCCTCACTGGGCTGAACCCCGCTGCTGTCTGGTAAACATCATTCATGTGGGAAGATCCCACATAACGCCTTCATCTTGCCCTGCCATTTTGAGGCAGCAATGGTTAAAGCAGTGTATAGATAACCAGCCCATCCTTGCTGAGACTTACATTTCTTGAGATAGTTTAGCAGAAAAGAACTGAGTGATGCATTTGCAGCCTCTTCAAGCAAGTAGTGTTGGAAGATCAGCTTTGGCCTGCAAACCCTACCAAACAGCAGTGTGGCTCATGCCAGATTCAATCCTACTTTAAAATTATGTATTTATTAATAGACACACAAAAAAAAAGCAGGCTGTGGTTGCAATGGTGAAGCCAAGCTAAGGCCCAAGGACCATCAAAACTTTAACCTGTTCACATTACTTTGTGTGCAGCTGAGGCGATCATTAGCATAAACACATTCTAGAATTTGTGGAACTAAAAAAAGATTTAAAAAAAAAATGTTGTGGCTGCCAACGTAGTGACATTAGTGAAGAGTGTTGACTCTGGTAAATTAGCTAAAACCAGAGCTACGAACTTAGGGGGACATGGAATAACATCAGTGTAAGAAGAACTGGATGTCCCAAACAATCTCGGAGTCACTTTTTGAAAACAGCTCAAGAACATGTATCTGAAATCAACTGAACAGACAAAGCTGGGATAAAATGTGTTTCATTTTACGGTGATGCTTCAGTAAAGAAGGCCTGGACAGAGAAGACTTCAAGCTCACACTGCTCAAGTAAGGAACACTCTCCTCACCATCTGGCTGAGAAATCCCTTGGATTCCAGAGTGGCCTTCTAATCACCAACAGGAAAGTAGGGAAACTATTTTAAGTAAGCATCACTAAAAATAAAATGGGAGATGCAGTGGAAGGAAAAAAGAAAGTGGTCAGTGATAAATACAGTATAGAGATTTTGCTATTTATACTTTTAAGGCTATTTATATTTGAAAACTTTCCCTTTGAGACACTGACAGGCAGGCTTCCACATTCATCAGTCTGGTATTCATTCAACTACACAGTATTTATAGAAACACGTAAAGGCCAACAGAAATAAAAAAAGACACTAAAATTAATTTGTCACAATTTGGGGTTATTATGATCACCTCACATTTAAGTTCAGCTACATATAAACAAAATATTTCCCAACATTACACTGATACACATTTTGAATGCTCTCCATGAAATTCTGCTTGAGCAATGCAGCACACTGTGAAAAAACTAATGCAACAGTTTGACACAGCCTGACACTACTTACATTGCCTGGAGATAAGCTCTTTCAGCTAAACTTCTGTGTGTGCTTGATCTCCCAGAGAGCTGAAGACTTGATGTCATTCAGGACACCAGCACAGCACTTGTGATGGCAGGGCCATGAAGAACCTATACAACATCAACTCAAGACAGCAAATCTAAAGGGCAGAACTGAAGAGGAAAGGATCCATGAGTGGGATGACTCATGAAAGACTGGCGATATGCTGGAGGAGAACCGCTGAAATACCCTTCACAATCCTTTCCAAAAATGTTGCATTTGGCTCTTCAGAAGCTAAGGCTTTTGAAAGGAAAGTGCAACTCCTCTTGTACATCTCTGAAGTTCCTCAGCAAACACCAACTGCACACCTGGTTAAGAACAGATTGTATTCATGAACCCATTTAGAAAATGTGTGTTAAGATGCATGCTGCTTTTTTAGTAACCTGGATGATTTAACTTAGTTTCAGAGTCAATTGAGTGCTTTCTGCTAAAACTAAAGCTTTGTTCATGGGTCACCACTGTTTAGCTTAATTAGCTACCTTTCCTCTCTAGCAGTCCTTTCCCTGATGTATTTATTAAGAATTATCTTATCATGCCTCAGGTTTCACTTTATTAGCCTATTCTGCTAAGATACAGGCTCTCAAAAATGCTTCTCCTTGTACCTGTTCTAGTTCAAATTGTTCTTGAATTCAAATCCCAGAATTATACACAGTGCAACAAATGAAGTTTCATTATGTACATTTTTCTTCATCACAGTAAAATTTCCCTGCCTCCATCACCTTCACATTACCCCTATTCCATTCTAGATCCATATTTATCTTTCCAAGGGCCACATTACTTATCCATTTAGGTGTGGAGATTTGCCTTGTTTTGACATAAGTTTCAAGTACTTTTAAAAATATTTTCTCTGCTTTTAAATGTCAAAGCTTTTTAGTCTAGACAACTTAACTACCTACCAACCTCAATTCCTTAATTTCACAGCCTATTCTTCTGTGAGAAAGTGCCTTATTTATGGATCTACGTTTGCTTATGCTTGTATAAATTTAAAAGGAAACAATTACATGCATGCTTCATACAAGCTTATTTTGTATTACCAACTCTTCTGTAATGTCCTCATGCTACATCAAAATGAAATCTGAGAGAGCACATCAACATCTCAGTTCAGTAATTTTTTTTAAGAAGAAATCATATTCACTGCCTGTCACAGCTTGCACCCAAGACAGTCGGTGTCCTAAGTTTCCAAGGGATTGCATCTGCTGAGCCATTTACAGCTGTATTTCTACATGCAAAATAAACATGCCCAAGACTGTTGAGGCCAACTGGCACAGAGAGGTGCCATGCTGTTAAACTCACTGCTTCCAAACTGCTTCCTGGGAATAATCCCAAGATAACTTTCAAACTTTAGCTGTGAATAGTTCAGGTGAGTTCCCATAAATATAAACCAAGGGGCAATTGACAGTAGAGACAATTGATCTCCAGGGCCTGGGAATGCTCCCTAGCACCGTTTAATTTACTAGTACAGACATATCCATGGCATGAAGACCTCTTGATGCCTGCGTGACCCTAAGTAGATCTTTGTAGATCTTCATCAGTTTGTCATTCTCTCACCTTCCATCTCAGAGATCAAAATAGTTCTACTGATACCACACCAGCCACAGCTTTTAGAGCTTTCAGAAGGCTCTTTTCTGGCTTGATATATTAATCTTTGCTTTGCTCCAACAGGGACGTTGAGATCTTTGTCTCAAGTTTCTTCTTCAGGACCGTTTTCAGCTTTATGTTTGCAGTGTTTCTTTCCTCCTGGAAAATAAACCACTGGTCCTTCCCCCTAGACAAGCCCTGCTGACAGATGTGTCTTTCCATCTAAAGAAAAGGAGTCTTCAGACACACACATCTGAGTCTTCCTCATATGGCTAAGTATCCCAGATCTTCATGGGTTTTTTTCCCTTTTCCCCTGCATCTGCCCAACTATTTTCTAATTTCTCTCCCCAGTTCTTTAATCACATCCTTGTGCCTCCTCAGCCTCAAGTATCTAGTTACCTCCATCTTACCCTCTTTTCTGGAGTCACTCTTCTTCTTTGGTGTCATCTATTTCTCCATTTTCTCCTGAGTTTTCCATCATAACAAATCAGCCTTTCACTTGATTTCTCCAGTACCTATTAGTGCCAGCCTCTATGCTGTGATTATAGCCACATGGATCTGTGGTCAGCTTCCTCAAAGACCTCTCCCTTCCAACTGCTATTTTTATATACAGCTCTGCATTCAGATCACCTCAACTGCTTCTTCTCTTCCCCTCATATCTTTAGCTCCCTGCCTCTAGCTGCATCTAAACTACTTTGATATTCTCTCTCCTGACTTCTGTCAGGTGACATTTCCATGTAAAAATAGATCCTACCAGGTAAGAGTATAGAAAGTAAATATCCTTCTGTTTCTGCATCCAGTCTTGGCGTCTCCTCTGCTCTCCTTCGTTCAGTGCTGCATCACTGCACATCCTTCCTTGTCTCTGCCTTCAAGGAAAAAAAAAGCAGCCCAGACAAAATCCATCCAGATTCTAAATTGTCAGTAAATGCTGGCTTGCCCTGGCCACTAACTTTTTAAATTTTTGGCCATATCCGAAAGGCAGTTATCTGCCCAGTCTAAACTAAGCTCTCTTAGGTGAAAGGTTTCAGTTGTGACCAAAGGCAGAAAACCTCCTTCATATGCCTCAGCTACAAGAAATTTAATCCACTAAAAGAAATTTAATCCACTGAGAGCTGGAAATAGGTCCTAAAAACACCAGAGAAAGAAAAGGAAAAGTAGAAAGAGTAAATAACAATGTAGGGTAGGAATTCTCATACATGAAGCTTTACTACAACCTAAAGAAAAAGGGATGCCTACCTGAACAGCAGAAAATGAAAGAAGTAGTAGGAGGAATTCCATGTCAGAGAAAATAAACCCAGTTTGAGTAATCAACCTTTTCTGATAAGAAGCTAGGTACTAAAAGATAACTCCTCGTACTTGTGAAATAAGAGTGAAAAAAATATTTGCATGAACCTCAGATACAGAACATAATTATTGGAGTTATCTTGGACATTGGGAATGATTGCAGAACCACGTGGCTAAAAAGAAAATAGAGTTCAAGGATTTAACAAGGATGTCTTTTTGCAAATCAAAGTGCAGACTCCAAACCTTGATTATTCCCATCAAAGTGTGAAACCATATTAAGGAGTTGGATCGTAAAATCTAAAGTGCACTTCATTGGTTTTTTCCCTTGAAACAACACAGATTTTATAAGACAAATAATAAGGACAGATCTTCAAAGGACACATGGATGTGTAGGAACAGAGTACAAAGCAGAGTGTCATCTGAACTTTTTTACCATATAATAAAAATAGCACTTTGTTTTGAGAATTGGGAGTTTATCAGATTCCTGTTCAGTGCAAGGCTTTCCTGCATATCCATGTGTGCAAGAAAGGACAAGCAATGAACTGCAGGAAAGCTTTGTGCCCTTAGTGCTTTGGTTTATCTCCAGAACTTAAAATCCAGCAATACTGCTAAATAAATGAGGCACACTGAGACACAAACAAAAAGAGTATGCCAACTGCTTTCATGTAAACAAGCATCCAGGCATCAAATTTAATTGTCAATAACTGGGAGGATTTTCAAAGATGCAAATGGAGAGTAAATGCCAAGTTCAAAAGATACTCAAGGTTGGCCTAAGTGATCTAATTGTTCCTGTAAATCTACAGTTCCTGAAAGCTATGAAGTCTCCTTCACTGTTGTTAAAGATTTTGGAACATGTATCCACTATAAACACTATACTAATTATAATTAATTACATTAATTTTCTCTCATAATTTCCGCAGTAATTTTCCTAAAATGAAGCAGGCCAAGAATACATCCAAACAGGTATTTCCTCTGCTAGGTCACCAAGGCATGCTGTTGTACCTTGCCTACTGACCTTGGCAGACTTCTGCCTAAAACTGATTTAGGACATTAAGTGGTTTGAAGGTTTATACCTTCATATATGAAGGTTCATAACGTGAGTTTGAAGGGTGTTTTTTTTTCCTTCGAATCATCATAAAACTGCCATGAAGTCTGAAACTGCTAGACATCTCTTGCCATAAAATGTCCCCGAGTCTCCAACTGTGTATCACCACCAGTCAGGTTGGTGGTACAGGGAGTCTCACACTTCACTTGGCTGGACCAACCTCACCTGAACTAGCTGCAGAAAACCTATTAACACCTTTCTGGCAGATCACATTTATCTGTGGTCTCTGGGACAAAGTGCAAAGCAGGGATCCATGGATCCCAGCAAAAAAATAAGAACCTTTTGGTTGACTTTAAATTAGGGTCATTTTTTCCCCTTAACGATGTAGACAAAGGTGCAGTCCCTCCCTCTAACCAGTGCCTACCATGAATATTTTTTATAAAGATATATTAGAAAAAAAAAAAACAAAAAAGAAGACGTATGAGAGTAAAAGCCCACAACATTAATTCCATACTGTATATAAAATTTCTGTAGATAAAACAAAGTGCAAGCCTTTCTCAGTTACTGCTAAAACTTTAGAAATCTTCCTCTGAATTCCCAGTGTTGCTTTGACTTACTTTTTAGACTAATTCTTTGCCAGAGGTGCTGTATAATTGTTTATGTCTCATCTAACCTGAAGTGGAAGTTGAAATTCAACAAATAAATATGCAAATTTCTACTAGAGATTTATACTTGCAAAATATAATCCAGATGCTTATTGCGATCCTTTTTAAGAAGTTCCCAGTAGACACATTTCTAGCAATGGATTAAATGCCAATAGGATCAGATTTCCCGAGAGCCAATCGTGAAGGGCTAGGAAACCCACGTAAAGAAATTTCTGAACAAGATTCCAAAGATAAATCCTTTTGTTATGAAAAAATATTTGAAGAATTATGCTTAACAGGGAAATGTGACTGACTGGCTCAGTATTTAACTGCTTGCCGCACATTTACATCAAGGAAAAGCATTTTTCCCACCAGTGGGAGAATTTAATTACATGGGACACAGGGAAAAGAAAAAAAATCTATTGGGAAAAGGCTCTTTCACTGTTCTAGAATATGTCAGCTGGACAAACCGAAAATATAAAAATAAAAGATGATTAAAGATAGTGTATCTTCACCTAGCAATTGGTAACTAAGCGTTCCAGCCAGAGAAAACACTGGGAAAGCTACTGGAGGAGTTTTCCTTTGGCTCAGGGAACAGATGAGCAAGAGTTCTCCTAAGGCATTGCTTACAAAGCCAAAAGCTGTTAAATTCAGCGGTGGCTAAAGCAAGTTACAACACAGTCTGCTCCAGCCCTATGTGGACAGAGCCAAGCTGCAGTATAATAACATTTAGGGGAAAAAAGAGCGAGGGAGGAGAGAAAACATACCTTATGGTTTTATGCATGGTCTGAGCCAGACTCACAGAGCTGTCTCCAGCAAGTCAGAATATGGAGGTAGAAAAGGCTCTCTGCTCAGACCGTGCTCACCTCCAGCAGAGCAGGTTTTATAGGAGTATTTTCTAGTGTTTATTCAACCAAGTTTTCAATTCCCAAAGAATAAAGATACTTTCTTTGGAAAATTATGCCACTTGCTGACCTTGAGGAAGACTTTTCCAGTCCAATAAATCGCGTGTCTCCTACAGACATGCATTTTTTCTCAGCTAATCTAATTTTTCCTATATGCCACTTTACTATCCCCAGCATTTTGATCAAACCATTCTCACAGCACTGCTTTCTCCATGCCCCTCTCCCACATGAAACATCTCTCTTCATCTGTCCTTGCACATTTCTTCATGTCCATGCTTCATTTTCCCTTCTCTTCTCAGAATTTCAGTTAAACCACATAAAATGATGCATAAAGACTAGAGGGAAGTTTAAAAAGCCGCTGAAGTGAAAAACAGGCTGGAATTGTGAATTAAGGACTGTTTTCTGGTCAGCTGTGCAGCTACAGCTCATTGCATAAGCATGAGCGTAAAATCATTCTGCAGCTTCAAATAACTCTTATTTGTGTAATTTCCACTTAATTTAAGAATTAGCCGGAGCAAAATGTACTGGCATTCTAGGCAAGGCAGAAAAAGTTAAGAGGATCTAAAAGGTTTTGATATAATGA
Source organism: Calidris pugnax (assembly GCF_001431845.1). Classification (NCBI taxonomy): domain Eukaryota; kingdom Metazoa; phylum Chordata; class Aves; order Charadriiformes; family Scolopacidae; genus Calidris; species Calidris pugnax. Next base: position 5,314,057 of record NW_015090803.1, on the reverse strand, counting down.
GTGAAATACTATGCCAATCAGAACCAGTATTTAGGATTCCATAAGAACAAGAAATCACTGCGGGTTCTGTTTTAATTCTATTTTAAGGAAGCAAGGAATAATACAACTTAAAGAGAGTTATGAATGATAATACATTTTTACAGCAGTCTCATCTTTAACCTCTGTCTCTTCCTACATGTGAAAGGTTTGCCTTTAGACAACTTTTGGAAACACAGAGCATCGATCCCACCCACGCAGAACAGGAACCCACCAGGGTCAGCCTGCCATTTTCCCACTGAGGACAGGTTGCTGAAATGAAGTGAGCACTCTCTGTCATTTTCACTTATCGTTTGCTGCCAGCCATGCTGGAGCTTTTCTCATAAATCTCAGTACTTTCCAATCACTTCATTTTCAGAAGTGCAATTTTAGCCAGAAAAAACACTACTCCCTACATCTCAAGAAATTCAGAGCTAGTGAGCATCTACATTGTGGTTACTTACCTAGGAAATCTTGATGGGTTAGTACTGTCGTCGTATTTTAAATTGGCTCTACACTGAGTGTTTTACTATCCTGTATGTCTGTACATTTCACAAACCCGCTATGGAACTGTGAAAAGTAATGCCCTCTGAATCAGCCCTAATCAGAGGATGAGACCAATGTTGTGTATCGCTAGCATCTTAATATAAAGGAAGTCAGAAATGTCAAAACTTGTCATAACTGCTCGATAGGATTCTCTCCAAGTACTACACATCTACAATAACTAAAGGACACATTTTAACCTGACATCCTCACAGCCAGCAAAAATTCAGTACTGTTCCGTGGTGACAGTCAGACGTGGCAGAGAACATTTTCCTTGGCTTCTGTGTGACCTTTATAGAAACCTGCTGCCTTTCTGTGAGGCACACATGCACTTTGAGTCTAAGTTCAGAACGTACAATCTCCCCCTCTGAAATTTTATTATTTTACCTTTACTCTAGTTTGTTGGGGTTTTTTTCTGTGATTATTAAATCAAAGAAGGGATGATTGGTTTTTAAATTAATTTGTGAAAGGACAATGAAAGATGTTGATGGCTAGAAGGACGCAAAGGGCTTTCTAACAGATCAAAAGAGAGCATTAATGAGCAGATGTGTCCTGAAAGTTTTCTTAAATGCAAGCAAAACCACTGTCTCAAGATTGATTCATTACAAATACAGGTCTGCCCATCATGGTACTGAGGAAGAGCTCTTTCTGACTCTTGAGTAGAAAGGGAAAACAGCAGAAGGAGCCTCAGTAAGCAGTTCACATTTGAAGGAAAAATACAGTAGACAGAGACAGAGTAGACAGAGCCCTTGCTCCCTCTGCAAAAAAAAAATCATCCCAAGTGAAAACACACAAGGAGCAAGAAACTGGAGTCCTCATCTCCCATTGTCCTGTCTGATGAGGATCACAAGAGCTGCAGCTTTGGTAGGAAGCCACCTCTGAACCCCCAACCACACTCCAACTTCACAGGTACCCAAAGCCCACAGAGAACTCACCCCCTCCAAGTGCCAAACTCCTGCTGCTCTTCACAGAGCAGCTCGGATAAGAAATATTCCCTGCACTCAATATCCTTTTGTACTACACAAGTAAAACCCCTGAAAAAAGAGCCCACATAAGATCAAGGAATTAGAAACTAACCAGTAAGTGCAGCTCTGGAGAGTAACTAGACCATCCTGCTCAGTCACTGAGTTGGGCTGGCGTGGTTGAGGCAGCTTTGCAACTGAAAAGTGAAGCATTTGAGGCTGTATTTCTTCTTTTCTTTTTTTTTCCCCAATGTAATTTTAACTGATCTAGTTCACCATACAACTCAAATCAATCAAACAGGCATGCTGCCTTGCAATTTGGTTTACATTTTTCTTTTTGGGTTCTTTTCCTTTTTTGGGGGGAGGAAGGGCTTTCTAACAGAGATGAACTGTTATCTGTCAGGAATAAAATCAGCCATCAATCCTGGCCAACTGTACCTAAAATCCATTTTTAAAAAAATTCTAGGATATACATGTATTTTACTTTGAACTTCCTGCTAGATTGCATTTGCACTTATGTGAGTAAAAAGTTAGAGCTTCTACATCCCACACTGCCTGAAGGAACCAAAAATATTAGCAGGGATTAAATATTTATTTTGTAGCAACATGAAATCTATCATGCTACAGAAAATTATTTTGAATGATACCTCTTCAACAAGGCTGTGACTTAGAGCTTTTCCTCTTACTAAGTTACACATTCAATAAAAATACAGCTGGGCCAAGAAAACTCTGTTTTGTTTTGGCAAAGCATCAGACGGCACCTTCTGGTTTGCCAACACAGGCAGAATCTTGTCTAACTGTGGGATGCTCTTAGATTTACTACCTATTAACGAAACTATTAAGAAGCACTGAAAGGTTCCAGCCCCTTTTACGTATTCTCAGTTGAATCTCACTAGTTTGCATGCTCTCAGTTTGCACACAAAAATATAGCAGTCTTTTCCTACCTCTCAGAGAAAAATTAATAGGAGAGTGTTAGGTCTCAAGTTACTAGGACTTCACTACTTTTACAAGCTATGCTAAATAATTAAACTGCACTTGTCAAATAAGTGATTAGAGAACATTTTGTGCTGCAGCATATGTTTTTAGTGTCTGTTTACCTCAATTGACAAAATAAATCATTCACAGAATCTCCTGCACAGCAGAGCGAACAACTGAGACCCTAAACTTTGAGAGGGGAAGAGTTGTGGGACTCAAAGGACAAGGGTACACAGAATGTGATTAAAGAAAGAGCACTGGATTAAAGCCACAGATGAGAAAACTGCAACAGAACCAAAGCTTGGTCTGAGGATGCTACTGAATGACAATGACCTAGAAGCAAATCTAGCTAACACCATTTAGATCTGTAGTAGCTTCTAGACAGGCTTTCTATGGAGTCTCAGACCCTTCAAGTGGGCAAAAAGGCAGAGAATGGATACCTGTTGCTTAGAGAGACTAGAGCTAATGATATTCAGCCAACGTTAACTTTCCCAACCTTTAATCTATTTTTTCATCCATATTTTCATGGTAATATACGGGGGGTGGTAGGGTTGGCTAGTGCTAATAGCAGGCTACAGTAATCTGAAATATTCTTTAGCAAACAGGATCCCTCAGAGCTGAAATAGAGGGGCTATGTGCGAAATGGCAAACGTAGAAAAATTAGACTATCAACCCATCCCTCCAGCCCAGCCAGAAGGCAAGGCCATTTCCGTAAGGCCAAAAGACAAACAGAATTTCTGACACGGTGCACGCTGTCCTGCCCGCCTCTATTGGCACAGGTGGGTCTTAGGAGCCCACTGCATTCAGTGGGACACCCCTCACAGCCAAATGAAGCAGAGGTAGCCAAACAAACAGCTGACTCTCCTGCCGACCGGAATTGATCTGTTTGGCGAACCTGGCAATTTTTCAGAAGCAGCCTTCTAAAGGTTACTCAAAACAAAACACTGTCCAGCTGCAAATCCCTCCTGGTAGCAGCCCGACATATGCTGCACCAGCCTGCTGCTGCCAGAGCCACATCCATCCTCCAGGGCTGCAGCAAACAGCGGGACCTGCTGCCCCGAACATCATCGTGATGTTCCAGTTGGACTCGGTCAATGAGTGCATACACACAATCTGCTATTTTTCAGATGTACTAGTCACCAAAAGCCACATTTCCATTCGGCGGGAGAGAACATTCCCGATGCTCCCGTTCTCTCACGGCAGCAGAATTTCCCTGAATCGGCACTTTTTTGCAAAGTTATGTAACAGTGAGCACAGCACACTTAACTCTCATCGGAGCAGACATTGTGAGCACAGTGTAAACACCAGGGTACTTCTTTACACCAAACTGTGCTCCAACCCAGTGTGTGAATTTAAAAAATAAGTAAATAAATAAACAAATGTATATTTATTTCTTGGAAGAGAACAGCAAGCTACCCAGGCAAAATCATTGATTCTTGTATAGGGGTTATTAGGTAAACAAAGTGCAGGAAACAAGATTCAATAGCTTTAAATGCAGTAAAACTGAGCTTTGAAAGCAAGCGCAGTTCTTCAATATAAATAACAAATTCAGGACTAGTAGTGCATTGGAAGGGAGCCAAAGGAACTCCCCAGACCTCAACACAACTCCTCCCTTTTGTCATCTGGAGTGCTTTTACAGCGCTGCCTGAACTGAAAGAAATGCCACGGAAGCTTTAGCGATAACCAAAATCGATTTTGCAGCCTTGTGTACCACTGTCTAGTAGAGGCATTTTTTATATGGTACAGAAGACTGTTTTCCTTTACATCAAATGACTTAGCCATGAGCTTTCACACAGAAGAAAACAGCAGCAATTTGATGGCTCAAATATATTTACTAATGGAGACAGCAATTTTCTTCCATGGCACAGCCTCCTCTGCTCCTTTTCAGAACTGAAGTATCCATTAAGAGTGACTCAGTGGTAGCAAAAACAGGGGAAAAAAAGACATTCTGAAGTTTGTTTTTAAATAATCTCCGCAGTCAGTATTATGGCTATGAGGAATTTGTGAAAACCATAGATATGTAATATATTTCCAAGAGAGATTGTGCATAAGAAACTTTATACTAAAAAATCACAAGTGTTATTGCAGAGCCACCAGCCAAACATGTTTGACTCCTAACTAACCAAAGTCTTCTCTCCTTTTTACCTCACCACAGCTGCAAATCCCTTACCTATTAGCAAGGGTAATTAACCTTTTTTTATACTTTTCTGATCTCTTGTTCTCCCCCACTTTTCTCTTTTTCATGGATGTCCATGGAAGCTGGTGTAGCCTCCATGTGCAGGGACACACACTTGCTTCTCTGAGCCACCTTCCTTTGGGTTATCAAACACAAGGGTATTTATCTTCTCCATTTTTGTTTTCCTGTTGTTTTAATAATAATTTTCCCAATTCAGGTCTAGACTGCCATATGTGCACTATACGTACAGGTTAGTCCAGGGAGGGAAAGCAGCAGGAACGGCCAGAGTACAGAAAAGACCAGGCGGGTACCAAGAGCCAACCACGTGCCAACAGGTTGGGTATCCAGGTATTCCGGAACACAAAATCCTCTGATATGCCTGGGTTTACCCTCGAATTACCCTGGGTAGCTCTAGTTTCTTAAAGTTTTACAGAAGAGCTTTTTTACAGGTCTTTCAACAGAGCCAGAATTATGTGAAAACTCTCCTGAATAATTTTTTATGCACACATACGGCCAGTACAACCCTCATCTTATTGCTTTTGTCCATGCTACTGTGGAGTTACACTGTACATTCCTGTGCTAGAAGCTCTGCTGTGTAAGTGCAGTAGGATAACATAATTCTAAGCTCAAGGTGATAGATTTTTCCATTTGCAAGATTTTGCAGAGTAACTCCTGATTGATTTTGGACATTGAAATCTACGAGCTTATCAAAGTAACAAAAAGGAGTAAGGGCTATTATTGTTGAACACAGTGTTTTGTGCTTCTTCTATAAAAAAGACTACTTTTTTGATCAACCGTTTTTATGTATTTGCTGTGAAAAGGATCTGCTGCCTCTTATCTGGTACAACAAGGATGCACTTCCCTGCAGCTGAGAATGGAAAGACGAGTATCATCCATCCTCAGTATCCCGTGTAGACCCCAGAGCAAACATACAAGTTATTTCTTCTTCAGCTTTGGGCAAAGCAGATTATTTTTGTATGAGGAATTCTGCATAATCTGCTAAAAATTTAACCTGCTCTTTCTACTCTTATGCATATTAAGATTTTGGATACTGCATTTGGCTATAGAAAATCCTGTAGTTAAAGACGATGGCATTATGCTCACCGAATAACTGTAGGAAATGCTGAATTCATTCGGGACTTTAGTTATATCACAGAAGGGATTCAATAAACATGATAGATAAATTATAACTTTTCAGTGCTCTTATAGAATCATCAAATCGTCTAGGTTGGAAGGGACCTTTAAGATCATCAAGTCCAACTATTAACCCAGCACTGCCGTGTCCATCACAAAACATGTCCCTCAGCACCGCATTTACAGGTCTTTTAAATACCTCCAGGCATAGTGATTCAACCACTTTCCTGGGCAGCCTGTTCCAATGGCTGATAACCCCTTCTGGGAAGAAATTTTTCCTAATATCCATCCTAAACCTCCCCTGGCACAACTTGAGGCCATTTCCTCTTGTTGTATCACTCTCAATACAAAACACAAGCTCCTAAGTCAGTCGGGTGCAACATTAGAAGGTTCCGTAGACAGATGTGTCCATGGGCTGGTCAGACAAGAGCAGAAATGGGCTCAGCAGCAGTAGATACGACTGCGGCAGGCAAACCCTGCCCACGCAGCAGGCCTGTACCCACCACCGCCTTTCTTCAAGGATCTGCTCAAAGGCTTTTCAACCTTTCACCACTGAAACAAGAGTGACCTGCTCCAGCTCTGATCTTGGAAATCCTGTGGCTGCCTGCACCACATAAGAGCCTTTGTTGGTGGAGATGTGGATTTAAAAGGCCTGAAGGAACTCTTACAATAATCTGGTCTGACTTCCTGCCTGGCACAAGCCGTAATACCTCACGCAGCAATTTCTTTACAAAGCACAAGAACTTGTAGCTCTACTAGAAGATATTTCAGAAGGAGATCTAATCTTGATTTAATTACTCCAAGTGATCTACCACATTCCTTTCTGAGCATTTCCAATGGTTAATTACACCTACGGTATCGTATTTCCAACCTGAACTTCTCTTGCTTATCTCGCTGTGTTTTTGTCTGTTGGAGCCCTATCCTATCTCCCCACACAGATATTTTTAGATCCTAACCACATCACACCCCAAAATTCTCTTACCTGAGATAAACAGTTTGCCGGCTTGGCAAATCAAAACAGGGATTCCTGAATCCAAGGCTCAGCAGCTGCGGTGGTACTATAGATAGCTTTTGACTACAGAGACTAAAAGAGAAAAAATTCTAGTGCGAGGGGAAGGCACCGAGCATCTTTTTTAACAAGCTCTTCCAGCTTTCAGAGCAATCATTTGGGATAAATAGCACTGCAATCTGCAGAGTTTCATTTTTAACTTAACTGATAAATCTAGCTCGAACCGGATCAGTAGTCACTAAACACTAGGGTTAACTCATAAAGAAATAGATGGGTGATGGCAGGTGGTTTTCTACTACTCATATGTCAAAATCACATAAAAACCCTGCTAACAGAATGACCCAGTACTTCTGCAGGCACTGCCAAGGCGGAAATCCAGGAGTGAGCAATATGTACCCTAAAATACTTCCAGTTGTGACTCTGGGAAACAAAATGAGTAAATTTCCACTACTGCTGTCATGCTATATTACTTAGGCATATTACTTCCACATTTATATTACTGTAGCATTCAGAGGTTCCACATAAGGCTCTCTTGTGCTAGGTGATCAACTACAAACAGAGCGAGCTTAATTTGCTTCTGCAGCGTTTGCCCAGCTCGTGTACAGCTGAATCCTGGTAAGGAGACAGAAGGAGGACTTGTGTCCTCCCCGGATCACAGGCGCTGATGAGATCACTGTACAAAGACTGCTCAGAACGAGAATTTCTTCTGGCATTTACTAAATCCCTGTACTATCCATGTGATTCTCAACACATTATAAAGTTCCTGAGCTGGCTGACTATTCCAGAAGGGCTTTCAGTCATTCGCGCTGATGTGGTGCAGAACAGCAGCATCCTGCTGTCTCCGAGATATATTATATATGCACACACCTTTGTAACTGCAAATACTTGCACATATTCTCCACATACCAATACAGAGCAAGAATATGCAAAGCTAGATTCTCTGCTACTTACAACATCGCTTTAAAGTTTTCCACAACAAAACAAAGTTATATGACACCTCATTACTTTTTCACAACACTTCTGGTTTTTCCATTAATATTTCACATTTCTACTCACTTGTGGTTTCAAACAGTTTACATTTTGCATAGCCTAACTAGTTTTTTTTTTTAGCCTCCCTCTTCCCTTTTCCAAGGATGCCCCTCTGCAAATCAAGAACACATTTTATGTAGATGTATCAACTTTTACTTGTTTAAGATGTCAGCAGGTTTAAAAAACACTCCTTTTAATCACATTTCCCATTGGGAAGGTGTTTGACTTGAAATGGGTGCATGAAATCCAGCTAACAACTCTGCAAGCTTTTACTTTAACCACCGATAAAACCCAAAACAGGCAAATATGGGAGGAAAGGAAAACACTACTCAACAGCACCTCCCTTCCTCAGTATCCTATGAAAGGCTATTAAAATTGAAACTATTACCTGTGACTGAAAAGTAATTGTATATTTCTGTAATGCTGCAAACAGGTTTATACTGTAGCTGCCTGTCAGAACAACTTACTATCACAGACCCATTTATGTTATTTAACATAGATGCTTCATTTTCTAGATAACACAGCAGATGAATGTCAGCATCCTGACTAGCAATGAAAGAAATAAAAAGATAAAACCCCCTTTTTTAACAGCCCTTGCTGCTGATAACATACTGAAAGACCTTCTTCTGCCTTTTGCTTATTTAACAGATGCATAGAGAATCCGTTTCCAGAATGCAGCAGCCTCAATCACGTTACATAGAAGAAGAGGAGATACTCACTCCTAGGAAAATTCACTTCTCTACAGATATATTTATTTCACTACATAGTTCATAAACTTCCACCACCACATCTCAAAACCCAAGAATTTACTACGAAGCTACTTATTTTATCTGCATATGCTCTAATATTTCATTTTCAAATGGCAAAAAAATTCTCCTAATAAGTAAAAATTTTAATTGTCTGAGTAGAGAAAAATATAGTCTGCTGAAAAATAATTACCTGTAAATTCCCTATAGGCAAAACGAAGTTAGCAAATCGATACAGTTATCTTATTTTGATTCAAAGACAGCTTATTCAATGCAGCTTATTAACAATAAAAAATAGTCAAATGTTGTTATATTCATTCTGCAACACTGTCTCCTTTTCTTTTTGTGTTTGACATACTGACCCACACCATATCTAGGACCTACTCTGAAATGCTGAGCATATGTGTTAAAAAATATCTCAAATCAATTTGAATATCTTACTAAAGCAGAATAAAAAAATCTTACCTTATTAGAGCTTCATTTTCTGTTCTTTCACTGAAAAGAGTAAAGAAATTTGTATTAAAGATCCATTTAGTAAAAAGTACTATCAAAGTTATTATTTTAGTTTCACTTCAACTAACACCAAAACTATGGGGTTCTTTTTACATAACTGAAATAACTTCCATTATTTTGGAGAGTTAATAATTTTCAACACTCTGGGGTAGAAGCCTTTATTTATTTACTATCTTAACTAGCTGCTGTTTCCAAACACACATTTTGAATGCTTCGGAAATATCAATACAACTAATTGATCTAGTCAATTCATCATCCAAACTGCAGGGTGATTAGGCAAACTTTATAGGTTTATTTTCACTGCAAGCAGTATTTGATGACCAGTATTTGTATTGCTATTACTTTCATTTGTAACTTGATATTTTCTATTATAAGATGGACTTGCATTGCAACATGCCTATTCAAAGACTATCCCAGCCTGGAAGGTTTTTTTTAAAAGCAGCTATTTTCTGCTCCATCCCAAAACAGGTAGGGTCAGCAGCAGCTGTAGAAGAATTGAAATTATGGAGCCATAAATTAAACACTTCCTTCAACTCACCCTAAATGGCACATTTGCCAATAGCTTACCATCGTACATCACAAAATGTAAAAAAAAAAGAACCAAATAAGCTTTAAGACTACTCTGAAAAAGTTCTGGCATGACTCAGAACAATCAATTAATTTTGAGGCCTGCAAGAATACTAATTAACCTTTCATTTCTTTGTGACTTTCTTTCAGTCCTCTACAACCAAGGAGAACTATTTGCGGGCATCAGCATTATAATTGGGAATTGAATTCTGATAACTCTAAAGTAAATGAGAAATTTTTGCTGCTAATATATGCAAGAACAGAATCACACTTTATCTCATTTCGTTTTCTAAATTAGCATAATACACAGCATGAAATAGAAACCAAAAAGCCAAGTCTAATAAAATCTGACAATTATTATTGGTATTTGTTGAAAAGCAGAGAAAATCATGCTGAGTCACAGGCAAAACAGCTCAACCTCTAGCACTTTCTGTACACTTCATTAGCCATCAGTCAGTACAGTTAGAAATTTACAGATGAAGGGAAAACAAGGAGAGACCTTGTTCATCTCTGTCAAGGACAAATTCGAAGATTGGCCTCAAAGCATGCGATCGATGTAGCGGTTGAAGAGATGAATTCTCCACTCTACAATGAAAATATTGTGTTTTGGGGGACAGAGGGGTTAATAACAGAGTCTTCTAGGAACAGTTGAGAATCTGTCAGTCTTAGGGAAGCAAAGCTTAATCGAACAGTAGGAGTGCCTCTACCCTTAATTTAGAGTATGTTCACCTGGCATTTTATGAGAGACCTATAAAATAAGCCTATTTCAAAAATGGAACAGGTAAACTTAAAAAGAGACATTACTGAAGCGCAGAAATTCATTAGATGAACCAACCATTTTGAGAAAAGGCATCAGATCTCATTTTTATGAATCAGCAGATGAGAGTTGACATTTGCAATGCCTGATTTCTCACAGTGGAGTATCTGCACATGTGTACCTTTAAAGGAAGAGGAGTAACTATAAGGTCATTTCAGTACTCAGTAAAATACATAAAAACCTCATAAGTTTAATTTGCTACAGTTCTTTCTGATAATCAGCTATTAAAACATGCATCAACACCAGATTACTTCACATTTACACATCTGGCTCTAGGTCTGGATCACCCACTGGAGGTAACTGAAGAAAGGTTTTGCACACATTGTGGGCATCGAGGGACAGAACCAGCGGGCACTGCATCTCTGGATGCTACGCAGGGTTTCAATAGGATTGAGGGGGATTTATTACAGCACGAGCCAAATCCTTCTTGCTTTTCTCATGCAAAACACCCATTGAAGCTTGCCAGAGTGCAACTGAGGACATAGTATGTCTGGGATCCTTTATTACTCACCTGTCCCAATACTACAGGGAGACACAGCACAAAGTTTATGGGACCAGAATGGTCCTTTGCGGGCAGGGAAAGGAATATCTTACAGGATAGCCTGTTTAAACCACAAAGCAGGTACAGAGGCAGGTCTGAAGAAGACTAAAAGTCATCCTGGACTTGTGACAAGATCCACAGCTTTTGAAGCAAAGTATTTCTATGCTAGAAACACTCACAGCACAGGCTGCTTTGAAGCATATTTAACTCATCCTACGTACTTTTAAAAGAAGAATGAAAGCTGACTTTGGCAGAGTTTATGACTCCCAGAAAAAAAACAAACAAACAAACAATAATCCTAGCATACTTAAAGAAACAGTTTGCATAAGTTTCCCTTATCTGATCTAGTTGTTGATAACAGGACAAGCTATAATGAAGGCCATAAGCACCTCCCCATACGTTCTCATGGGCCCTGCTGCCTCCCTATCTTGACGATCGCAGGAGACATTTGTCCAAGAGGACTACGTCCTAGGGAAAGAAGGATCCATTATTGTTTTCTATCAGGTAGCAGGAAGCTTCTCCCTACCTTCAAATGATCTGGTTTCTATCCAAGTGGAGATAACCTCCACCCCAGCATGCCCAAAATCACACTGGGTAAGTGAGGCTCCAAGTGTTCAATAGTCCCTGCAGAAGACTCCTCAGGCTTCCTGCCTTATCTGCCTCTGTCACCTTGGCAAAGACTTTCACGTGGGCTCTTTGTTTTCACATAAAAATACATTTCCTGTTAACTGCTTGCACTGCTTTCATGCTTAATGACCTGCTTACTTAGATGGAGGGGAAGATCTCTACCAAAAAAAAAAAGAAAGGCATTTTCATTGCAATATTCGGATGTGTCATATTTCTAAGCATATGCCTCTTTACAGTAAAAGCAGTGCTTGTTGCCAGTCACCAAATGTGTTAATTTTGGATGCTCTATGGAGGGATTCTTGCAGGCTGTCTCAAAAGCACATCAATACAATTCAGTTAAACTAAGCAGACAACTGTCCTCACTCAGAGACAAAAGGCTCTGTAATTTCAACACGGAATTTACCATTACCCTTTCAATTCAGATACAACAACAAAAAAAATCATAATCTTTTTCAAGTTCCATCTTTTTCAGAACAGCTCCTTCTGAATCTCTTTTGTAAAGGCTAAAACTAACATTAAAAAAAAATACTGACAGAGGTTGTTTTAACAATCTTGCTACTGATGCCATTCATGAGTCTTCTTAAAGAAGACCCACCACTGACCAGTCAGACCACAGAAAACTAATACTGCCAAATTGATTAGACAGGAGAACAGATGTAGACGAAAATTTCCTCCTTTACCAGACGTAGAAAATTCTTGACTGCATAGAACTGTACACATAAAAGCGCTCCTTTTAGTTTCAGTCATTATTATTTCACCTTTCCTGTTGCATGCTTTTTATCAGAAATTGCAAAGCTGGAGATAAAGCAACATATCTTGCATTTAACCAAAACATGGGTTTGATCCCTATAATGAGTACACACAATTAGTTAAAACAAGTTCTTTCCAAATGATTCAGCACTTATCCAGTACACAGTAGGAGAAAAGATATCCAGGTGCACTTCACAAAATTTAGACATAAATGACATATTCTGCCTAAATCTTTGAAGAGATACCATATCAGGGAACAGATATCCTATGAGGGCACTACTCTTCTACATATATTATTATCCAACAAAATCCTATTAATCATATTAATAATTACTTTTAGGTTCCTGAAATCTTTCACAGACCTCTTCAATTAGAAAGAAACAACTAGGGGGAAATTCTTTAAAGTTATAAATAGATGCAAATATTTTCAGTCTTCTAGACAGAATTGCCATCAGCCCAGAATTTGCTTTAGTTTACTTTTGTAGTCCCCACAGGATGCTCTGATGGTCAGAGGTCCACAAGGAGACTGACTAAGCAAAGCAACTGCAATTTCCTTTTCAATAAAAGATTCCTGACAACCAAGCAGGCCTGGAAAGGCTACCAAGTTCTCAGTCCATCAGAGATGAGGAAGGAAAATGAAAGGGGCGGAGGACCAAGAATCCCAACCAGGAGATAAATTCATTCCTAAAGCCACTCCAATAAGTTTGGCTTTCAGTTCTGCTGTTTTGCAGCTCATGGTAGAAATTAAAATGCATGTCAGTTAAAAAAAAAAAACTCAGAAAAAAACACTCAACAGGGAAAATCTCACTGACCTCCCTCAGCAAAGTTCTTCCTCAAGATGCAAGGAAATCTGCTGGCACAGAAACGTAATTTAATTCTTCCTGCCTTGGTCTTGACTCAAGGCCATTTGATTTCACAGTTCCAGCACTTGCAGTAGTTAGCAAGTTGTGCCATGCACTTTGTAAAGTGAAAAGCCATGACTGCAGCATGCCAAAGTCTAATCTGTGACAGGCATTTTCACTTCTGAAACTCCGCACAGCGTGCCTTGGATTGTTTGGTGCTGCCTGAGGGAGACTCGGTCTCTGCGGGTGCGGGGAGACTGTAGATATTTAAACTGTGTGCACAGTCTAAACTCCAGGAACTACAGATGCATCCTGAGAACGTTTGCTACCAGTGCAATGCTAATCATAATTACCATGTGGGTATATGCTCTCTGCAGGATAAAATGCTAGAAGAAAGCCCGTGTTTAGATTGGACAGCAAAGACAAGATCCTAGCTGGATGGCAGAAAACACATAAATACTTCCATATAAGGCATATGTACAGATTTAAAAGTAACCATCATTGCCAAAAACCTGCATATAACCCCTCCCACAGCCATACATGCCTACACATAACTGCCAGCTGCAAGCGGAATATGTGGTCTGTGTTCTGCTGCCCCACCACCATGACCAGTCACAGAGCCACTGTCTCGTGTCTGTCCTTCTCCCCAAGGAACAGCTGAACACACAGGCATGTTCCTCTTTCTTCACCCGCCATTTATTATTGCTTTTGATGACTGGGTGTCATAGAAATCATAAAGTTCAATGATTTTTTGGATGAGAGTCCTCTAACTGGGTCTAAGAAGTCTTAAATTTCAGCCAGGTAGCTTGACCCAACTGTTCAGAGGTGGATTAATGAGGAAACAAAAATCCCCATTACTCCTGTTGTGTTTGTTGAAACCATACTAAAGAGCTAAAACCCCAAAGCTGCTTTACTGAAAACGCTACGGATACACTATCCGGAAGCTATTATACTCTCCAGTAAATGGGGAGTCCAAAGACAGTAATGTCTATAGTCCTGTTTTGCCAGCATTTCCATTACAATTGTCTGTTTTAATGATGAATCAACAAGGTTAAAACATTCTTTGGCTAGTAGAGCTTCAAGTTCTATTACAGTTTATTTACATTATAAATGTTAGTCTCACAATTTTCCCTGACTTAAAAAAGGACAAGGATAAAGTAATTAACTTTTAAAACAAAAACTGTTCCGAAATGACTTGTTTCAAATCCTGAAACTTACTTATCTACTCTTTTTAAAAATTACACTATTCATGCCATTAAAAGGAAAACCTAATGTATTATTGCAACATAGAGATTTGAGAATTCAAGAGAACTAAGCAGATCTCAGAAAAGGGCAGCTATTCTCTCTGTGCATAACATAATCATATGCCCTAAACCCAATTACTTTCTCCCTCTGAAAGGTATTTAAGGATGTCATCTCTGTAGGGCCTGGACCAGTGCCACTGGAAGTGCAACGATGCACATAGCACTTAATGAGAAACCTTCCATTCACCTTAGGCTTGAAAACTATGCCTAGGATCAAAAACCCAATAGCAAAAGGCATCAGGATTTTAAAAACAAGCCTTCATACTTATTTTCGAACTATCAATGTTCATCATTTTTCTGCATATTCCCCAAAACTTCACAAAAAATAGCAATAGCCAAATCCGAGGGGAGTCTTCAAGCTTTAAATGCAAGATATGAAGGTGGTGAAATGGAAATTTTGGGGGACTTAGGGATATTCATCCCACATGTGTTTCACCACGTCCTGCAGTTACTGGTGGAAGTTACCATTTCTGAGATCGGTGGTGCAAACAGCGCCCTGGAGTTTTCTCCTCTCCTCCTTCAGCTTACTGAAGAGGAACCCAGAGAGCAGACAAGCAGAGACAGCCAAAAAAAGGTAAATTACTTCATCCTTAGATTCAGACTGTTTTACACCAGATGCCTGATTTTAATCATTATCCTATGTCTGAGTAAGCACAAAATATGGCAGAGACAAGACTTAGACCTTCAAACCTTGTATCAGAAAGCACAAGTTTTTCTGTGTCTAATCACCCCACTGACATGAGAACATAATGGTTGTCTTCAATAGTATGTCTTCTATGGGATGGCAGAATTAAAAAGGCTAGTATCTTCAAGGATGCATATACAGTAAATATTGGTGCACTATATCCCCAGCCAGTGAATGTCATTATTGAGTCCTGGAATAAAACAAGACTGACTTTTTAATGTTCTCTTTTCCAGGGTGCCAGTCCCAATCCAACCCATTCCAGAGCTTAAAGCCTGGCTGCTTCCAACTTGTGATACACCCAGAAACGGGTATATTTCCCCCAATACTTTTTCTGATAGCTAAGTTGGTGGTGCAATGTTCTGCTTGGGATGGTGCATGACAAGCATCACACCTGCACGCTGGATTGCAGCTCTCATGGTAATTCTATCCAAAATTAAAGCAAGAAAGTTCCATGAAAGAAGAGGTTTAATACATGCATCTAATGGGGGAAAAAAATTATGCTGAACCAGTCTGTAGCACATTAACTGCTTTATCTTTGATTTTAAGATTTTTTTTGTTACATTGTTTCTTCTATTTTTCTACCTGTATGGCACATGCCCTCGTTTAAGTCTCATAATCACACACATCCCAGTAAATCATCCCAATGAAGTGCAGAACTCAGGCACAGACTGCGTGATTTGAGCAATGAGTATGTCCTTAAGCTCTGCATACATTTTGAAAGCAATAGAAAATACCCTAAGAACAAATACAATGAAAATCTGCCATTTGAAAGTCAGCGAAAGCAAGTTTAGAGAGGAGAGTAATTTCTTCTTATTTATGGTACATTAAAGATTTTAAGGAGTGCTGTACAACACCACTGTGTAATCCTCAGGCCAGCAATTCTGCTGGGAAGTGTTTTTCAAATGGCAGTTTTGGCTGCCTAGAGAAGAAATAGACAATGAAACAGAAACAGGTATTTCTAAGAAGGGCTTTGGAAAATGGAAATGATATTTGCTTTATTTTTTGGAGCTAAGGTCAAGCATGCTGAAGCTCCAGGTTTTTTTGAAAGGTGGAATTGGGTTAAACTGTGATTAAGAGACAAACTGACAGACTTAGACATTTGTTTAGTAACTATATAGTAATATATCAAAGCCAATCTGTTGCAATTGCCTTTTATGTTTATTTCTACCAAAGGAGATCAGAAAAAAATAATCTATCAAAGTACTCAAATTCAAAACTGCCATCATGCACATTGAAAACTTCTGAAAGCACAACTAGCAGGAAAGGGGAAGGTGGTATCCTCCCCATTTTGGATGCTCCATTAAAAAGGCTTCATTTGCATTTCTGTATTTTCAGAAAAACAGCAGTATTTGCTTGGTTTTCCCCCCCAGTATATCACAGATGATACTCAGCTGCCAGCTTTATGAGGTATTTTCCCTTGTAACTCAACAGATAAATCCTTTGTTACAAATAGAGAACAAATAATGAGGATTTACAAAGCTGTAATTATACTGAAAGGGTTTATGCATAAGGATATATTAAAAGAAATACTATATGCTAAATAATTTTTTTAAGAAATCCTCTGAGCATTATCACCGCTTACACTAAGGACCCTTTCATCGTTACCATAAAAGGGATTTTAAATGCATGTCACCCCTAAAGGATGCCTGCAGTCTCTGCCAAGCTCTCCTGCATCGGGTGAGGTTGGTAGCATATACCTGTTCTACCGTTAGCAAATGATGATAAACGAGCAGAGCAAAGTTTGAGCCCAAAAGCAATAAACCACACTAAAGGTAGATGATGTACTCCAGCAACCAGCCAAAGCACGTCGGCTGCTGCACGTCTGGGCAGCGAAAGGGGAGCAGAGACCAAAAAGCGGTGTCCGTGGTCCCCACCAGCTGCCACCAAGCAGCCATATGCTGCAGGACAAGCAGGAGCAGGAGAACAACAGAGCAATGAGCCCTCTCTGGCTACAGATCAGGCTCCCTGGCCGACCCCAACACATCAGCTGAGTAGCACACCACCAGGGACAAAGACCACATTCTTGCCTTCACACTGGTCCATGTGGACAAGAAAGACACCTGGACACACAGGAGTGGGATGCCCCAACCCATGGGGGACACAGCCAGCATGTGGGTCCTCAGGCACTCCCTGTGCACCAGAGACCCATGGCCGGCTGGGTGGCACTCCCCAGGGCACCCGTACCAGTCACAGCTGTGTCTGAGGATGCTCTGAAGCAAACTGCCAGCCAGCTTGTCCCAAAACTAGAGAATCTCAAAGGCAAAGATGACTTCAAGCATCCCACTGTCCGAATTAAGGAGGATGTTAGGTTTCAATTCAGTATATTCCATAAGCAGAACATGAATGAGAAATTATTTTATAATACAGTGCGCATTCTTTAGTTATCCATGGCTACCACATCTTCTGCTCTTGTTAAGTCAGGAAGATTTCTACATCTCTTCACAATAAAACATTGAGCGGGGAATCACAAACAAAGTCAAAACATTTTGTTTAAATTTATCCTGAGAACCTTTTGATCCTACTGGCTTATTGTTAAACTAAAATGGGATAATCTGACTGTTATTCAAGAAACTATAGTAAATAAAACTGCAATTACTTTCCCAAGCCTCTTCTCTAAGATCAGTGATTTATTATCACAGCTTAAGTTTTGTAAATAATTAATTACTGGTGGGCAGTTGCATGCAGAGTTTTATATTGGATTTTTAAGGTTATCCTTCAACACACTAGAAGAGTTGCTAGTGCTATGTATGACCAAAAAATACAATAGCTTATTATTAATTGCTTTGATAGAGACAGGCACTACAATTAATTAGATAGCCAAGAGAATTCCAGATCCAATGCAATAGACGTCAATACCCCGAGTAATACATCTCCCATCTAGGGCCTTTTTTTTTTTTTTTAAATATATTAATGATGTTGTTTTGACCTCTGGCACGGATCTCCTAACCAGGCAGGGTGGCAGGAAGGCAGAGGGACAAGAATGCACGGGGAGAAACTGAGTGGTATGAGGCACCCACAGCAAACCCATGGCACAGAGGGGCTGAGTGGTCCCAATTCCACAGGGGGGAGGAACGGGCAGCATCACCCCCAGCAGCCTTCCACGTCAGCATAGAGCTGGTGGCAAGAGGAGATGCTCTAACCCACTGGTAGAGGAGTGAGGCAGAGAAGCAACTCGGAGAGAATACAAGTTGCAGAGGTTCATAGTCTTCCAGCCTGATCACTCTGATGAGTGATTCCATGTCCATAACCAAATATCCTACTTTCTTTTCTCTCTAACTCATTCAGAAAAGGCCTTCATGCTTGTTTTCCTTCCTAGTTATAAGGAAGAAATTCTTTTCTGTAAATGCATCACAAGTACAACATGACAAAGCAACCAAATACTCCAGCTAATTTACAATGGACTAAAAATCTGCATCTTTCATTTTACAAACTAGAAGAGGTTTCATTCCATATAATATTTCAACATTGTTTGTTGGTTGGTTTTTTTTTTATTTCAGGCTCAATCCATGGCTTTCATATTTGGGATCAGTCATATGGACTGTGTAATGGAAAAGCTCTATAACTTATCTGAATCATTATTTTATTTTGTTCTTCCATGGTTCCAATTGTTCATCGTTAATTAGATCCAGCCATAACATCTCATTGTGCAAAAGGCATACTCTGTTTTAATCAAAATCTTGGATAGCATTTTGGATGGCATCTTTAACAACTTGGATAGAATATTCTGTGGTTTCCTCACCGACAAAGAATCAAAATGATTAACTATGAACATGGCTTCCACCAAATGCTGACAGTTCTTATTTTGATGAACATCTGCCTGTTTCATGGAACCATTTTAGATTTCTTTGTTTTTTTTAACCTGGCTTCTGCACTCAAAACAATAATAAACTGTAAACCTGTCCCATGGGATGCATCCATGGTGAACTCCTAAATAATTTTTTAATTTCTCCTTTTATGCTACACTGAAAGCGATGCTGCAAACACAGAAGATGGCTGTGATAGTCTCATCTATTTGAAATCAGACTTTTTTGTTTATGATGTCCAAATGATTTTCCCCATTGTTATAGCAGTGAAGAGACAACAGCCAGTGTTTAGGAATGAAACACACCAACAAGCTCATGCTTACAGTTTTCATAGCTGTATTTTGGTGACAAGGTACTGACTCAAATTATCCCTGCAGGTATTTACTGATGACAAAAATCTGAAAAACCTCTCCTTGGCAGAAATAAACACAGTGCTCTGCTTTTCTCTATTGATCTATAAATTGCCATTTGATGGCACTTTTGTAGTGCTGCTGTTTTGAGAATTCTTGCTAGGTTTTACATTTTGCTCTGTAAGATTTACCCTTTTCTTTGATGTCAGGCCACTCAGCAACTTTGCTGCTGCTGCCTCCCCCTGCTACAGCCCCGAGGAGTCACAGATTGACAAACTGATGTTTGCTGTTCCCTAATCACTTGTTGGTAGCAGCTCCATCACCAACTAAAAGGGAAAAAAAAAAAAGAGAAACAGCCACTAAAATTGTTCAGTGTTTTAAGGATTGTAAAGAGAAAATTATGGAGACTCCTATTATCCAGCTAGTATTGCCTAGAATTTAGGAAATCAAGATCATAATAGCTTATAGCTATGCAACTACACCATCTGCCTGACTGTAGCATAAAGAAAAATGAAAATCTAACACACTGTCTAGCCATCAGTTATTCCTGCTTGCCTTCCTTTTGCAAGAATACAGGCAATAATGCAATTGTTTTATAATAAATTACATTATATCATAAATTATAATATCATCACATCACATTGTATTATGTAATTACAGATAGATGTACAAATTTGTTTGCTTTTAATCTTCTAACTTTTTCAAATTATGAAAAGCTTTCAATCACAGCCTGAAAGGAAATCCAATAAGCTATATTTGCACATACAAGTGCTGATTTTGGATGGCTGGGCATTTCGCTGACAAACTGAAATGTCTTTAATGGAACCTTGTTTCCAGTAAGAACTGAATACCATCTTTCAGATGTTTTAGGTTATGCACTCTGAAATGGCCTCATGCCAAATCATGAGTCACTTTTGAAAATTTAAGATCCTGTATCTAGTATCAAAACCCAGCAAAAATAAATTCCTTAACTAATATCAGAGAAGCACCATAATTTGGAGAAAATGAAAAGCCCACTTTGGCTGGTTTCTTTCCTAAAACAAAACAAAACACCACAGCAAAGACTTTCAAATGAGAAGTTAAAAAACAAAACCACACAAAAATAAGCCTGTTTCTTACACGGGGAGAAAAAATCATATTATAGATTTCTCACAAATTAAACAACTTATGCCTGTGTGTTAGAAGAAAAATCAAAACAGCGGTAACAAAAGCTTGTCTACTTTTTTAAGGTGGTGGTATGTGTGCCACACCAGCCCATTTCAAGCACTGTGCCTCTAGGAGTTTAAACCAAATGTATCGTATTTCTACCATGGAATATAAACGCTGAGGGTCAAAATCCAAAAAAATTTACCCAGCAAAACTCTCATAAGTAGCAGTTTGCCCGCAAAAAAAGCTTGAAGAATTGACATTTCAGAACTCTTAAATTCTGCTTTGCCCTGAGTTTGTGTACGATTGCTTCTGTTGTGCAGCAAAAACTTGCAATCATGTGAAAAGACACTGAAAAGCAGGAACCAGTGGGGCAGCAGCCTGCTTCCCTGTTGCAAAACTTTTATATGCGTAATTCCTAGTAAGTTCTGTAAATTGACTGACAGACGTGGATTTTGGGGGAAAAAATAAAATTCAGCGTAGCTGAAATCATGTTGCTTTAACTCTACAGCACAGAAGACATCAGCTCTATATGTCAGCACAGCACGAAAAAAACCCAATTGCTTTTAATAGATAAGCATTTAGTGCAACTAATATAATCTGCAGTGACATTTTCCCCTATTATGTAAGCCGAAAGCTAAAATTTTGCTTTTGTAGAGTATATTGCCTATCTCCAACACAGCCCCTTATGAGCCTTCTCTCCATTTTTAAGATATTTTAGTAGCAAAAGAACAGGGACTTGTCAGATTCTTGAGATTCTAAAACTCCTGTTTTCTTCCGTTCTGTGTTTATGTTGCCATGCAGATATCAATTCAGACAGGCTTCAATAGGAAATGTTATTTGTTCAGTTAGCATGGCTCATATTCTAGGTCTAACAACCTCTCTGAGAATTTTAACTCTCCACAGAAAATAATTTTAAAAGTTAAGAAACATCGAGGAAATTCCACAAAGAAAATCCGGGATTTCAAAAATCAAGGTCACTCAATCCGTTTTACCAGAGTCATTCCCTAACACCTCTTTTTCTAAATTTCAGGAAAAGAGGAAAATGTAAGGAAATGGGTAGTTAGAGACATCACCAGTTTTATAACCCAGGCGACACACAGAATGTAAGAATATCCACCTTTGTGGCAGCAATTATCCTTGAAAGGATTTTCAAAATGGCATTCAGCAGCAGACTTGGAGAGATCAGGAACTGCCCACAGAAAGAGCGAAACAGATAATGATAGACCAGCTCTGGTAAAACATCAGTTTATAACTCCAAGATAATTAAATTAATAGTTAATTCTTCCCCAATAGTTCCGTCCATCTATCTACTGTTACCCACCTCAGTGCTGCCACTGGGTAAAGCCGATACCTTAATCCTAAACCTATCGAGACAGCCAGCTCCTATAGACTGACTTGTTTTTAATGTATTTTGATAGAAAAATAAAGCTCACTCAGTGCCAACAAGTCTGCATATTTAGGATTCAGTACTCAAAGAAGTGAGTGATTACAATCTAGTGATTTTGCAAGACAAGTTCATAAGGGCTATAAATATAACACATAGCATCAAAAGACCTCATCAGCCAGACATCTGAGTACCAGAAGGAGATGCAAAGCATAAAAGAAATCAAACCTTCAAAAACAACGTACCAAATTGATTAGGCAACAGGGGAAGAATGAGTCTTACAGGAGACACTTTATTGTGTATATATGCCAAACATGTTTATGATTTCTCTTAAAAGACTCATCTTGCATCTTCCTGATAGTAACAGATAGTTCGTGTCATGCCTGCCTTCCCACACTGTGTGTCCCACAATAAACAACGCTGCCTGCGTTAGACAGAATGTCCCTTCCAGGGACATTTCGTCTCCTGAAAGGGTATTAAAACTGTCCTACGCCGCTGCTTTCAAAGCTGGATCATGAGCAGGAATCTCTGACTATCCCAGTCTCAGCCACGAGCACACAGCATACAAGCAAAGACAGCACTGAGCTTGCCGGGCTACCAACGAGTGTGAGAGACACCGACCGCTCGACCAGCTCTGCAGACAGGGATGCAGCCTGCAAGTCTCCTTCTCTCCAAGAATAAGAACTGCCCATCTGCCAAACCGTGCCTCCAGTGCTACCGTGCACGGCTGATGGAGTGCCACCTCCATGTGAAGCATCCTGGCAGGAGCACCAGGGTGGATGTAGGACAGCAGTGGCCGCTGTGCTAACTCACTGAGCAGCCTGGAACGAGGTGCCTTCCCTTGGATCTACCAGTGCCCAGCTCCCGCTGACACAAAGCCCTCCCGGAGGCAGAGCACACCAGCACGTCTGTCAGCTCCCCAAACACAGGGGCGGAAGGCAGTTTGGAAAAGCCTTACATGAGGAGGACAGAAGTCCACGAAACCGCTAACAGAATCATTCAGAAACCTCAGGATGCTCATTCAAGGAGCAGTGACCAGAATTTCAAATATAAGATATGCCATCTACCCTTAGAGCAGAAAATGTTCTCTGCCTTCCATTGAGATTGCGTACAGGGGCTGAGAAGACGGCCCATGCCCACCGGCTGGAGAGGACTGCGAAACCAGACACAGCTAATGCTCTGCCCTTTTTCAGAAAATAGATGCTGAACTAGACAAGCAACAGGAAGCAAAACAACCTTAAGCTGTCTCAACGCAAGGGGAATTTGTTCCTCATTAAAACAAAAAAAACATGGGGATGGGGCTGCATTTCCCTTTCGTTTTTTTGGGGTTTTGCTTTCTTCTTTTATTTCAGACAGGTCTCAAGCTGGTAAGGCTGAAAGCAATCTTGTATTTACCTGGCAGACCCCCAGCTGTGGGTAAGGTCCTCACATCACAGCAGTGCTACTAACATTTTTCTCTCTTATTATTTTTTGCCCAGTTTTCTGTTCTCCAGGTTAAAAAGCAAGGAAGAGCTCCAAACACTTAATAGGGATGCCTGTTCCTAAAAAGAATTATCCAGAAAAACTGCAAGTCAGAATTAATAAAGCCTCAGGTCTTTTCTACAGAGGAGTTTTAAATCCTGTAAGCAGAGGAGGGTTTTCCATTTGTCAGGCAGCAGAAAGGGAAGGGCTTTCCATCAGGTGATTTTGAAATTCTTGGTCAAAGGTTAACTTGGTTTTTAACTTCAAAGTACAGAAAATCTTGGAGGCTGAAAGAATACAGGGGGCAAGGGCTGCCCTGAAAGTGAAACTTCGGAGGGATGTTGTCAATCCGAAAGCTGTCGATGAAGGCACATAAAGCTGCCTCCTGCACTACACCTTCCCTCACTCTTGGCTTCACAGACAAATCCTAAGAAGTCAAAAAGAGAAGTCTGTTTCGGAAAGTTTAAAAATATAATCAGATTTTCTGGCTGACAGCACCGCAGAAGGAAAGGCAGTTGCAGTAATTAGGATCTGAACTTCTACTTTAACTTCAGTTTTTCATGATGTTACTAGATATTTAAAAATATGGTACTCATTCATTGCAGGGTGCAGCACCCGCAGGGCAGTGAGTAATGGTTTTACTCTTGCTTCAGTACTGGCAGCAGCATGTTGGGCTGGAAAATGAACCTCTATTTCCTATCTATTTTTATAATCAGTTTATCTATCATCTGCTTAATTTTTACCCCCATATGCACGATAGAAACAAAACATTTAAGCCTCAGTACTACGCTGAAATACGTTCACAACACTGCCATTGACTCAGGCTGGTAACCGGCGACACCGACTCGTAACTGAGGACAGGATTTGGCCTCAAACAGTCTATATGAAAAATTCATGAGCTAAATCTTTTCACTTCTTTTATAAATAGGAGACAAAACGAGAGAGTCAACACTTAGTCAGCCAGAGAATGATTCAAAATCTAAACCTACAATATAGTTTTAAGGAAAGTAACTGATAATAGAGACAAAGCATATTTTTTTCTCATAACAGAAAAAGGATAGGATTAAGTTATTTTATTTTATGCCAATTCTTTTTTCTTTCATTAATTGAAAAAGTATAAAATACCAACCAAACATAACAGCAATAGATCGGTTACAAAATAGAAATCTGCAGTACTATATGCCAGAGTATATTTTGCTGCAGCCCTGAAGTCATACCCGTTGCAGAGCTCTGGTTTATTTGCAAGCTTTCCTGTTTCTCTAAATACAAACATTACTTTTGATACTTTGTAGCGAGCTCTATATTATGAGGTGATAATAGCTGTGGGGGTGACAGCTGGCAGGAGCTTTTGAATCGAAGGGTCTCTCTCTCTCTAACTGATACACACGAAGCTCTGTATTAGCTCTCACAAGACGCACTGTTTACTAAAGATGATTACCCATGAGTAAATAATGAGTCATGATATCCTTAAAAAAGCAAACACACAGAGTTAAAGAATAATTTCTAGCATGGGTAAACAGACTGCACTGAAAATTGAATCACTTACGTGCATTTCTTCCTAATAAAGTGTTAAAAATTAGAAAAAGCTATAGAAAATAGCCATAATTAGGTAAAAATGTGTCAGAAGAGCTCGGGAAGACTATGTCTTTTCATATGTCTGTAAAGCACCATTTACAGACGTACAAACGGGTAAATACAATCTTAAATATATGCAGGAACAAATGGAAGAGGGATTTTTATTTGGATGACACAACCCAACCACGGCACGGTGATTTTGTGGTTCTTGGTGGGTCACTGCGCTACCCTTGCGGACAATGCAGCCCTTTGAAAGGCTGAGCCCTGGCAGGGAAGCAGTTCTGCAAAGCTGACACTGTCATTATAACGCGCGGGAACAATGCTCATTTTCACTACGTGTTATCAGACGACTTCCTAGCACTTTGAGAATTCACTGTTGGGGAATTCATTTCCAGACAATCACTGGCTGCGGTGAAATACTCTCCCCTTCATTACTGCTACTCCCATACGCATCTCATTTCTAACGCTACGTTTCCAAGTTCGCTGTTAGGCTCCCAAAGTTCCTCTAGGGAGTAGGAAGGGAGAATGAAGATTATGAAAGATACGCTTATATCATGTCCATTCAAAGCACCATTTGTCTGTAAGGACTTTGCCAACAACGGTTTGCTGCCAGCTACTCTGCACAGCCTCCCAGACACCTGCGAAGCCCATCAGCAGTTTTAAAAGAAAAATTAAATGGCAGCTTGTGATCCTTGTGACATCTCAGCAGCTGAGAGTGGTGGCTCTGGAGTGACGGCGAGAGTTAAAGACCATAAACATACTGTACTGTAAATGCGCCTTCTCATATAACCTTCTGAAAGGTTTACTTGTAAGGACTAATGCAGAACATCCTAGACCTTAAAAAAAAAAAAAATTAAGGATGATCAAATTTGTGGACAATAAGGAATTATGTGAAGATAGGAAAAGTCATGCACCAAACCTGCTTTCTTTGTGAACACCACTCTATTAGAAAAAGATGCAAATGGAAAGTTGAAATGGACGTTGTCCAAATGTTAGGACTAATGCTCTTTACTTGGCAATGCTAAGTTCTGAAATTAAGGAAGTCAGGATATATTTGAAAATTTCACAAGGGTGAAATAGCCATGTTAGGTTTTTTTGGGAAGTTGGGAAGAGCACTGAAGTTTTACCAGGACACCTCTGTTCAAGGCTGGGTATGGCCACTGCATTTTGGGGAGCGGTGCCCAGCTGGGGTACCAAGCAACAAGGGGAACAAGTACCAAACCTGGTAGTTCTGACATGGAGACAGGGGTGCTTTCCCTCCGTTCTTCCCTGTGTACTTCTCTCAGCAGGTTGGTATTGAAGTGTAATCTCTCATGCTTTGACCAATCTACAACCTTCACATAGTTATTCACAGTTCAATTTTTTTGACATCATATGATTTTAAAGCACAAGTTTCTAAAAAACGGTCGTAACATTTCAAATAGCTTTTTTTTTTGAGAAGAACCAGACAGCTAGTGAGATGGCCAACCACAGAATGGATCACACAACCTGTCCTACAAGTTTCTTAAATTACAGACACTTACACTTCTGAATCAGGGTCACATGTGCACGTAACCAGCAATTCTACGAGGTACTCCTCATTTTTTGGCTTACTGATGATTGTTAAGATCACTGAAAAGGCACCAAGTAGCTTCAGCTGTCAATGGTCATAACAGAAAAGATGGCATTTCTTCACCAACAATCCTCAAAACTTACAACACTACCATAAAGAAAAGGAAAAGGAAGAAAAGACGAGTGCAATCAGAGCACTTCAACTAGAATAAAGACCCCTTTAGGGCACTGTAACTGCCAGTCTGAAGCTTAAAGGGAAAATGAAATAAAATCTAAAATGTCACATGAGCTTACAAGTTTATATATACCTATATTAGGCAAATACAACAGAATCCTATTTTTGCTGTATTTTGCTTTATATTATTGTGAATGTTTAATTAAGAAAAAATACTCACATTGAAGTATTTCCTATTTTTAGTGTAATATTTTCCTTTTTTCTTTTCCTCATGTAAGTGGCCCATATTTTCAATGTTGTTATACTAGAGTTAAATTAGGTCAAAGGAACTGTTTAGTGTTCAAAATCAGAACATGTCACAACTACCCAAAATAATCACGCAAGATAGGACTTCAGTAGCTGCCTTTCCCTCACCCTACCAGAGTTGTTCATTTCCCATTATACCCCTGTTGGTGCTTTACACAACTTAGATTCCTACCAGTCACTTTCAAGGGGATAACACCATCGCACACAGACATAAGTCCTAGGTCCATCCCTTCCAATAGGATGTCCCTTGGTTAAAATTAAAAGCCACTTTCACTTCTTACAGTTACCCTTCACAACTATTCAGACACACACCACCAGTACACATACACAGAAACCTTGTCGTCTTTACTAATGCCATTTGCCTTTCGCTCCCTCTATTATTTTTTCCAGCTCCTCCCTGAACTCTCTTCTGTTCAATCTCTTCTGGTGTAGAAAAAATAATAAATAAGGAGGGCTACGCAAAAGAGAACGCAGTGTTCTAGGACTGGGCTTATGCGAGCCATAGGAAACCAGTACAAAGCTGGGCAGAGCTGGGATCACCATCGAGTGACACCATGACCTCTGCTTACAGCCATAAATTGTATCAGCAAAACAACAGCGTTCTGCATGACCCTGCATTGCTTAATTTTTTCCTCTTTTTTTTTTTTTATTGTTACTGTGCCTGTCTTTGCTTTACCTATTCTAGTTACTTCCTCCAATTTGATAACGGTCTAACCAAACACGTATTTCTCCTACACGTCCAAGCAGAAGACTCAATTTTACTGTCAACACAGCCAGATCAAAGCAGCTAACCTGTTATGGAAACATCAAGGCCAACACCCTAATAATGCCCCAATTTCTTGCTTTAACCAAAGAGATAAAATTACTCTTAATCAACAACAAGTAATTCAGCAGAAACATAACTTGAAGATAAGTGTTGACAGAAAATGAAATTTATTGACTCAAAAATATAATGCATTTACTACCAGGAATTCAGTTACGAATCTACAAAATGTTCAGAAGACACAAAAATACGTGCTCTGCTGCACATCCAGAGATAACAAAAGAATACAGTGTCTTAACTCGGTAGGTTTTGTTATATTAGAAGACATTAACTTGCATTAAAAAGGGAAGAGCAATAATTGCTTTAAATATTAATGCCACTGGCTAAATGACATATAAAGGCATAAGTACTCTTATACAGAGTTTTTACAAACTTTCGCTAAGTTTTTACTAAAGGTATCAATAAACAAGAAATACAACAAAATTAATCAGTGAGACACCACTTTATATCAGAAAAATATCTACAGTGATATAGCAAAAGTCTGAAGAAAAACAAACAAGAGCACAGTATAAATTTAATCCCTAAATCAAGATATTAGGCTTGACATATACAGATGCAGATGGCTGGGCATACCGATTCCAAATTTAGTACTGGAGATAAAACTATTTCTATCTGAAAAATACACTGTAAGCAGATCATTTTGCTCACAAAACTGATGAACTTTGGAAATTATTAAGCTTGTATCACCTACCTTTATTCTTGCCTTTCTCGTTTCTCAGGCAGTAATAACCACTAAAGTCAATCTCATCTTTACTTATACTGAGTTTCATTTTGGAGTCCTGACCCCTGATTTCAGATATTGCAGGAAGATATGTATTTTTTAGAAATACATAATGCTTACTGAATTTCAAAAATCATTGTTAGGATTGTAACTTTTTTTTTTTCTAACACATCACTTCTGGGCACTCCTTAAGGTCATAATCTCCCTTGGATACTCACCAAGACTTTTTCACATGGAAATGAGATGGTAATTCCACCCCTTTGACATCATTACAAAGGTAGTTCGTTCCCTATTAGGAACATCATTGAAGAAAACACATCCTAGGTAAATTAACAGTGAAGTATCACAAAGACTGCTGGCATCTGCTGGCTCTATCCTAGTAGCTCAGACTTGCCGTTCTGATATTGTGTATAAAATGAGTAACACCAGACATCATTTCTTCTGACTCAATTAAAAAACATCCATCCAAAAATATAAAAAGCATGCAACAAACATGAATCCCCAAAGATTATCCTCAATATAGATAAGCTCAGCAAAAGTAAGCGTTTAAACTCCAAGTTCTGATCTGCCCATCTGCTTTCTCCACTTAGCCCTGCTCTCCAGATGGGAAAACAGGTGAGGTCTTGAATTACTCATATGTCGCTCTGTAGTTTTGCCCACACCCTTCTTCCTGTTACACCATCACCTGGGTGTTGTGAAATTTGGATCTCCTAAAGGAGATTGCAGCTCTCAACCTTCACACAGCAATAGGTAAAGCTTAGTCCTATTCTTCCCATGCCTTGCAACATCTGCCAAGGTGAATCTCTCAAATTCCTCCTGGGTACTGCTCCTTCTGGGTTTAAATACTTATTCTCTTCAAGAAGAAAAAATTATATTGAGGTTTTCACAATCCTAATTTGCAAATTGTATCAAGCTCTTTTAGATTAGATTACTTTCCAAAGCCCACACAGTTATACTATAAAACTCTCCTTTCCCAAACACAGACTGGCCCAGGGCACACAAATGCATTTCCTTCTTTCAGCTGCCCATGTCCACAAATGGCTTTCACTGACTTCAGGAGATCTTTGCAAAAGTACACAATGTTTTACTCTTCCAAAGCTATTTAAAGAAGCAAGACCTAAAGAAATACTGCCAAGATTAAGCATGATCTATCAAAAAATCCTTAGCAACAAAACATAAAAAAAAAAAAAAATTCAGACACTAGATTTGATCTTGTAGATCTGAACTTATGAGTGGTAAAGGTCTGCCTTTAAATCTCTTTCTTGCACCATCAATTAACTCAGCAGCAGACTCACGATCATCAAAACGAACTACGGCTATATCTACACAGACGTGTTTTGAGGAGACTGAGCTCAAGTTATGACTTGGCTTGCACTTGAACATCACAAAGGAAGGGAGTTCAAGCCTTTCGCCTTATTGCACGTTACTCTTGCCCGGACAGCGAACAATATCCTGTCAGCAATCCACTTCTCCTTTGCCTTCTGTCTCCGAGGTTAACTGCTGACAAGCCTCCCTGCTAGTCCTCCCAAGTTGAGGAAATAAAATATGTAAAAAATATTGAGAAATAGAAAGCTTTTGGAAAAAAGGGCAGCCTGCAGTGTTGTTGCAAAACACGGGTTAAACTGGTGTGAATTTATGTTATGGGCATGAATTATCAGCTGCCATTTATGGATGGGCTCGAGCTATGAGCAAAGGTAAGGAGATGTCTGGTACATGCCTTGGCTGCCAGACGGTGTCCACACTGGTCCCCACAGGGCTGCCTCATTGAGTAGGTGCAGTAGTAACGGGAGAGGGAAGATATCTGCTTGAGTGCAGGCTTTGTGGCTGCAATTCCACCACTTCCCTTCTTTCAGAACTTGGGTTTCTCACTGGAGAGACATGTAACCCAAGAAAGACATCTCTGGAAAAGCTCTGGGAGCCACACTGGGCAGCAAAGGTCACAAAAGAGGGGAGGGCATGGGTCCATGAAGTAGTTTGCTTACGTAGAGTTGGCTTTTTATACTTACATTCCTATGAGCAAAGCATGATCAGAAAATTACTTCTAAAGAGCAGCCAAGTCCTGGCTACTTTTTATGCCCATGTGACTCTTTCAAAGGCAATGATCCTGAACATTGGCCCCTGATGTGTAAAGGCAAGAGCACAAATTTTGTTTCTAAGTTTTAAGTAAGCTCACAACTTCGATGTGTGCATGAAAATGAATTTATGGCACTTTTCAAAGTTACAGAGCAGCTTGAGCTGTTTGTGTAGACAGAAGTAGTAAGATTTCCTCTCTGTTATTTTGGTATGAATTCATAATATTTTTATTGACTCCTCTGAACTTTTAATGGGCAAGCCTGGTAAACCAGCTTATTTTGAAAGTGTGCTCTACACTTCCCATTAAACAAATTGATCTTAAATTATTTTTTTACTTGGCTCATCTCTAACCAAGTGAACCGCAGTTCCCCATATCAGACTACCCAACTCAAGATCAACTTTTTCAGACAGTTTCAGTCACAGAATGGCTGAGACTGGATGGCACCTCTAGATACTGTCTGTTCCACCCCCCTGCTCAAGCAGGGTCACCTGGAACAGGTTGTCCAGAACCATGTCCACCTGGGTTTTTAATATCTCCAAGGATGGAGACACCACAACCTCTATGGGCAACCTGTGCTAGTGTTCAACCAGTCAAAATGGTCTTGCTATTTCTGCAGAAGTAGGCAAAGGAAATGTTGGGGTTTTTTTTCCTATACACAAAATTTTATGTGGTCACATACTCAGGTAGCAGAACTGCCAAGTCGGGGAGCAAGGGAGGGAGGTGTCAAAAGGCAATGGGACGGGGGACAAAAAAACCATCACCAACACAGAACACAACACTTAGTAATGCAGAAAGATGAGAAGACAAAACCACAGAGTCCAGTCAACACCATGGCAAGCAGGACTCTTGTCATTGACATATCCCTTTTGGTGGCAAGAAGACCCTGTCAGAAGGAACCCATAACAGTGCAACTCACTCTGCCAACAGCAGAACCGTGGCCTTCAACATCTGCCAGATTCAGCAACCAGGGCAAGGGACAGACTATGGGGAAACGAGGTTGAGGATGGCATCTCCATGCACAGACTCTTCAAGGAAAAAAGATATCTAGCATCCTATTTCTGGCAAAGGAGAAAAGGGTGAAATATCAGAGGCAGGGAGCCTGCTCAGCAGTTAGCAACAGTTGAATGCTAAGTTGGATAATCAGGGTAGACACCTTCATGGTGTAGAGTTAAGTGATTTTCAACTCAAAATTCACAATAACCAGTGATGAATTACTGTTACGTGTGTACAATTTACAGGCAAGGATCACACACTCCCCATATTCTACATAACCAACTGCATTCCTTGTGATCTGGTGTTCAGAAATTCCGTAATTTCAAATAAATTTAAGAACTGTAGTTTTCCAACATGACTACTACTACATAACCCTGAAAAGTGAAGCAGGACCATCCATGGACTCTAAACCTTAGTCTATCTGCATACACTCAAAGATACCCGATTTAAGGCTGCATAATCAACCTTAGTTCTGGTATTTCTTTTCCTTAGTGCTTGATGTCATTACCTTAATAATCAGCAACTTATGCATTTAAACAGTCGATCCAAGTCTTCTGGCCCAACTAAGCTGTTTTATTCTGGTCACGTAGAACACTTCAATAAACGAAATCACTTCAGTAAGTCACATCAGTGAAATGGGCACAACATACATTATATGCAGTTCAGCACTGCATAGAAAGTACTCTGTGTTCCAGACATAATTTTTGCTGTATTGGTAGAAATGAAACTATACATTAATATTTAATGGAAGTAATTATTTTACTTTAAAAATGAAATTTTTATAGGCTAATACTCTTTTAGTGCATACATACATGGGCATGTATATTCTGGATTTACACAGATACAACTCTGTACAGAATCTTTCCCTGTTTATCTAACTGGATAATGTATTTCACCTTATCTTTTTTAGGAGAATAAATGCTATATGGAAGGTAAAACACCAAACTTAAAAAAGAAGGTTCAGGATAAACCCTTCCATTCCCTGAAGCCATGAACGAAGTTATTCTAAGCCTTATACAGAAATGCTGCAGCTCCAAATTACACTTCGAAGCACCTTGCACACAAACACACCACATTTTTTAAAAAGTTGTTTGAAATATTAAAAAAAAAAAAGAGAGAAACAGGAATAAGTTAATGAACCATGGAAATAAAATTATTTTAATGTAAGGCTAGAAAACAGATGGTACGTTGTCACATGAAGGCAATCCTACCCATCAAGAGTTGCAAGGAGGCAGGCAAATGGACCAGGAATTATAAGATTGTGCTAAAGGCCAGAGGAAAAACAATGCTAAAGAAGAAATATTTTCAATTTTTTAGTGCTCATTCTTTCTATAGTTAGGAAACTAAGAAGCAGTAGCACCACTTCATACCTGCTGAAGCACAGCCTGGCTGGAGCACATGGCAAGTTGCTGGCACAGCTGAGCCAAGGAAAGTAACACAAAGTCATGGGTGGGAGGTGCAGAGTTAACAGGGCACCAAGGGAGGCCAAGGTACAAGACCAAGGCAGTGGAAGAAAGACCTGAAGGTCTGTAAATCCATGAAGCGTGAGAAAGGAAAAGACCCAGAGTTCAAGAACATTGTAGAGATGTAGATAATGAGATCAAACATGTCACACGGCTCAAGGAAGCCAACTTGCAATGGTGATGAAAGCAGCTTTCTTACCCACATAAGTATATTTTTCTTGTTAATATTTTCAAATGGTTCATCTTCATGCATGTCACTACGTTATCAGTTACTGAGCAATTATCCAATGATCCAACTACTTATGCAGTTGAAAAGTACTTCTGATCTTCTTCAAAGAGCTCCTCTATTTTCCTACACAGCAGCTGTTTCAAAGCACATCCCACAGTCAAGCAACATTGCTGCTCTACCTGTGGCTTACAGTCCCTTCCTACCAACTCAAATGAAGTCATCCAGGAAACACATTCAAACATCAGTGGCAGAATAGGAAAAAATATTTAGCAGGTGAGCAAAATTAATGATCTTCTATCCAAGACAGAAAAGTATGCATTGTGTATGCATACATGCAAGTAATTTAGTTCCACGTGTACCAACTTCACTCCTTCCTCACCCAAAGGGAAGACTTACATTTTGACTTTAAAATCACTTGAAGAGACATTGATCTTCTTGCCCTGTTTTCTACCTTCCTATTAGGCAGCTTGACAATCAGCCCTTTTATTTCTTCCAATGGAAAACAGAACCCTAATTTATTGGGTTAGGGTCACCAGAGGACACAGAACAGTTCTGTAATCTAGAATGATCACATTGCTTTCATGCGTATAATCTAATCATAACATAAGAGTATTTACCATTTTAACTCATCAGTAAGAATTATTAAATTTATGTACATTTAAGACACTTGAGGATATACAGTGAGTTTTTCTAAACTGCAGTTTATTCCTTTATTCTTTGACTAATTTATTGGTTTAAGCTTCACAGGACATTCAATTTCTAGTAAGCTAAAATAGGTCAGAGTAAAATGATAATTTTTATGATCAAAAGCATTCAGAACTGAACACGCAACTTAATTTTGTTATTTAATAAAGGCACTTTATTTGCTTACAATTTCATCTTGTCTAGTTGCAGACTGTTAGATGTACTTTGGCAGTGTGACCATGAACTGAAAAGGTTAACAACAGAACCAACTTTTGCAACTGATCTTTTTACTTGCGGTGTCCCCCTACCAGAACCATGCTTAAAGGAAAGTAGTGGTGGTGAGTAATGGAAACAATCTCATTCACGTGTTGTGAATTAAATGAGAGAAACAAGTTATGCAAGATTCAATTGCTTTATTCAAAATGCCCTCTTGGACCACATACAGCCAATAAAATAACAGAGAACTGAAGAAATACAGTTATTTAATCTTTACACAGAAATTAAGTTTATTTATAGTCTACTCTTGGTTTTCATAACAAAGGCTCTTGTAATACATGCGTTACTTGTTTAGTTATCCCTGTAAAATATGTAAAAACCTAGCTCATCCCTGAGAAGACAGAGTATTTCTCTGCTGCACAGTAACAAGTTCAAAAAGCGTTAGAAGCAGCACTGCCACTTCGATTATTCTAACTTCTTCGATGGGATAAATGAAGCCAAGCAGACCCCTGGACCAACACACCTGTAGTGCATTTGCCACTACAGACCTCCTCAACCACTCAGAGGCCTGACCTCAATTAAGCAGACACAAGAAGGGCAGTGCCTTCATGACTTAGCAGAAATCTGCTCTCCTAAACCTGAGGAGCTACTGAATAGCATGTGTTTATTTATTTCCTTGTTTGTTTGTCTGAACAATGCAGGAGAGACTTTAGGGCTATATACGTAAGCATTTCCAACGTCTGGAAAGGAGGGAACAAAGACAAACTGTGGAAAAAATAAGAAAAACTTTCCTGATCAAGACCCTGCTTGATAGAAAACTCATAAACTTAGATCCTGGTGATACTATCTAATGGATGAGCTGCCTCAATACAGGTGGACAGTGCCCCAGTGATATCTCCTCCCTTCCTCCCAGTGCCAGATTCCCACATGCTTTGGAAATCTAGCATACAAGAGGACAAGAGAGAGGAAATATGCAGCTCTGTATCCAGCAGTACAGCTCTGCCTTCTGCCATGACATCCATCTCCCATTAAAGAGCAGGAAGAATTAGCACTTCCCATGTCCTAGAAGGAAATCCAAGACACAAGGGCTACCAGAAATCGTGCTGCCTTCCTTCTTATCCTTCCCTCATCACAGGTTATTTACCTGAGCTTCTTTCATATGCACACCTCTTTTGCCTTCTTCAACTTTTAGTAATAAGCAAACCCCAAATCAGTAAACCAGAATATGATGGAGGAGAGATAATGAGCTCCAGAATTTCCTTTTCCAAGGAGCCAAAATTCCTGGTCTCACCCTTCCGGTAGCAAATGAGATTCTTGCTGGAGGATGTCCTGCCTCAAATCAGGTGGCTTTTTTGAGGTTTCATCTCTTGATTCCCATCCAAATAGAATCAAATTTCAAGACAGGCTACACTAGACAATAAACTCTGACAAACTTTCATGATTTAAGTTTAGTAATCCTTCTCCTCCCTACTTTCTCTTGGCTGGGTTTTTACATATAGCCAAGAGGAAAAATCCTGCTCATCATCATCAGGGAAGCCAGGAAAGGATATATGCCTACCACAGGTATGTGTTTTCTATGAGCTTCTTTATGGAATACCAGTATCTGTTATCACTTACAACTTTCTCCCTTTCACCTTTTAAAAAAAAAAAAAAAAAAAAAGCAGCAAACATCCATATACTAAACAAGGGAAGCACAACATGCACATCAAGAGAAAGCATGTCTTACAACTTCAGATGCCCTGCTGCTGTAAACTCTTTGAAAAATACCTGAAGAAACCCGACTGCAGGGTAAGCAGCCTTCAGAGAAAGCAGACTTGCTTTTTCCAAGATCCCCCCCATTTTGAGGGGAGTTTGGAAGAAGGATACAGGTTGTCCTCTCATAACAGGGAGCGATCGGATAAGATAATTAATGCTGTAGCATATGAAAGAGTGAACAAAAACACCACCACCACTTTCTACTCGGCAAAAGAACATTCCCACACAGGAGAAGGAGACAGCACAATAAATTTGACTTTACATAATGACTTGGATATGCAAAGAATTTCAAAAGCACTGAACAATTTGGAGTAGCCATGATGTGCTCAACGCTAGCTCATACGAGACTCGATCCAAAACCACTAAAAATCAATGGGAGATTTTCCATCAACTCTAACAGACTTTGGTTTGAGCCCTTTCAGCTCTGAACATCAGAGTCTGCACAGTTAAAAGCTGTTACAAACCACAGCTAAATCCTCCCTCTTCCAGCGCAGAGGACATTTAAATTTCCTCGGGACCATCCGGCAGCAGCGCCCTCAGTTTCACAACTGGTCCATCAGGACTGGATTATTCCATCGTTAGCAAGTAACAATGGAGCACACCAGCTCATCCAAAGGTCAACAATTCAAATAAACTGAAGGAAGCCTGAGACTGATTTAAGGGTCCCAGGACTAACATGAAGGATGATTTTGAGCCAGTTAGCAGAAAAGAAAAGAAAAAAGAAAAAAAAAAAAAGTCTTGTGTGGAAGGAAGCAGGCACATCCAGTTTCACAAAACTTCTGTTGTTATTGTGCCTTAAACAGCTGTTCTATGAGAAAGTGAAGGGCTGTACCTTCCAGTGACTTAGTCCAGCTTCTTCACTTAAAAAAAAGGCTATACATTTAAACTTGTGTTATTTACGGTCCAAAGGAAGGGGGAGAACTCATGCTCCTCACTGTAAGGCAATACTGCTAAGTAATGCAATGGTATTGATTATGATTAAAGTCTCCTGAAAATTACCTTGTCACTACAGAAATTTCTTATAAAGAGCAAACCCTTTTCTCTGGCTTTTTTTTTTCCCCTCAAATGTTTATTCAGAAGTCAGAGCTGGGAAAACGGGAACCAGAAAATCTAGTAAACTGTCTCAACACACAGGTAGAACTGAACTGCAAAAGGAAAACAAATCGTTTTATAAAAAGATCCACAGTCTATCAATTATGCAAACATATATTTACAACAGACTAAGTTTTGTAAATAAAAGCTAAATACGTTACTATAACTAGCAGATGGCTCAGCCTGAATGTCTGAATTTTGTGTTGTTAAAATAATAAAAGAGTATACTATAGGGAAAAAAAGGAAAAAAATCTCTCATTCGCCCTCCTGAGTCAGAGCTGGCATTTATTACATTTTTTTTAACCTGTGTTTCTGCTTCCACCGCCTGGATCACAGGAGGGCGAGCAAGGATTCAGGGGACCAGGGAGCTGTGGGGCTCCTGCCAGGCAGCAGAACAGGTGCCACCGGCAAACGGCTTCCTAAAGGCTGACGATTTTCCCTTTTCCTCATGCGGCTGCCTGATCAATCCACCCACGGCAGCTTTCAAGCCTCCCTCTGCTATATTTAGTTAACAATTAACACATTTGGCTTTTTAACTTGACGGATTGCTGTTGTTGTTGTTGCTGCTGCTGCTGTTCCCTTCGGAAAGTCAAATAAAAACTTCAATGGATCAACTCTTTTTAACGGGGAGAAATACCGCCTATGCTGCAAACATCAATAAATAAGGAAACGCCGGCAGACACGCACCCCGCCGGCTCCCCCCGCTCCACCTCCACCGGGGATGAACACCGACGGGTCCCGCCGCTCCGCTCCCCTCCCCTCCCTGCCCTCCCTCCCCGCCGGGCCCCCGTTTGCCCCCCGCCACCCGGTCG
>NW_015090803.1:5264686-5276007 GCF_001431845.1 Calidris pugnax | reverse complement strand
CGCCCTCCTCCTCCTCTTCTCCTCCGCCGCTCACCTCCGGGCCTCGCCTCAACCTCCCCACCGCCCCGGCGGAGAGGAGCGCAGCGCAGCGCAACCTTACGCAACCGCGGCCGCGGAGCCGGGGTCGCCGGGAGGCGGGAGCGGGGCGGAGGGAAAACCGCGGCGCAGCCGGAGCCGAAAACCGCCCCCGGTGGCCACTTGTAGCGCCGCCGGGGCTGGAATCCCGCAGGCCACCGGGATTCCTCCCTCCCCTCCCGTCACCGATGCACCACGGCGGGCGGTGCCCGGGCAGAACGGGCCCCGGGGCGCCGCCGAGGAACCCCTTCTCCTCAAAGGATGCGGTGGGACCCGCGGCGTCTTCACATGCGGCCGCGGATCGCCCAAAGGGCGATCCGCGCCCGCATGTGAAGGCGCCGCGGGCAGATGCGTGGCCAGAGAAGGACCATCTCCACGATGGGGGTCTCCCCTTCCCTCAGCATCTCTGGGTTTGGGGGACCAGCCCAACCGACCCACACAGGAGACAACAAGGATGAGGTGGGCACCACCGGTGCTGCTGGCTGACCCCAAGGCTGGCAGTTTCAGGGTGCCATGCGTTCCCTGGTCACTCTGGGAAGGATGTGCTAGGAAAAGGATGATCCCAAGCACCCATCTCTAATTGATGAGGTGGGGAAAACGAGGAGGGAGAGGTACCCAGGGTCTCATTAAGGGCTATCAGCTTGAGCGGGTAAGATGGCGTCTTGAAGGAACAGGCGTGAAAGCAATCGCTACTTGAAAGAATCAGATGGGTTTGTTTTTCCTGAAGGAATTACAGGGAATATTAAACCCTTCTTGCAGTTATAAATCATTTAATGCAAATCATTTAATCCAAACAGAATTTTTTACAGGCTCATGAGGCTCACTCATTTTGCCAAGAGTGAGTCATGTACAAATAAAATGAAACCAACAAAGAAAAGAGCTCTCATACCATGTGTATGTGGGTGATCCTTTGAAAAAACTTGTAATTATTTTTTTAACTCTACCACAGCCAGGAAGACAGGTTTGTGTGTGAAGCAAGGGTGAACCTCGATAACTGAGCTGTAGCCCATCGACGTGTAGTTTTCCCTTCACCCAGAAGGAACACAACAGGTCCCTTGTCAGGCCGATGACAGCAACGGGATGACTAACATATGGGCAGCCCCTCAAAGGCCGTGGTTCCAAACCAAGTCATGTACTGATATACTAAGGAAGCAAAAGACTTTTCAAAAAAAAAAAAATGAAAATAATGTTAAGTGATTAATACTCAGTAAAAGAATGCAGTAGGCAGTTAATCCCTCACTTACGGGTTAGTTAAGGACGTGAGTTAAACTTCATTCTTCACTCCCCATGTCATAAATATGTGCTGCTAAACACAGAGCACAGCGTGCGCCAGTGGGGTGGTGATGCACTGCTCTGAAATGACTAAAATGCAGGGACACGGAGTCATGTGACGGTGAGAACGGGAGCCTCAAAATGTGTCATCAACCTCATTGTATGAAACTGATCCCTAATGCCATTCACTGATGGCGACGGCAAATATTTGTGGCCATTAGACAGGTACAGCTTTGTAGCATGTTCTGATGCCATCTCCCCGCAACAGACAAAGCGGCATTCAGACGAGATACACCAGAGAACCTCAAAGTGCTCCTCTAGCCACCCTCTTTGCTTTTTAACATGAGGACAGATGCTCCTGGGTCCTCATGCAAACACAGTTTCCCTTCCACCTACTTGGCCAGAAGATGACAGTCCATATGGACTGTGAGTCCCCCGTGTGCAGAAGGACAGAAGCAGAGGAGGAATGGGAGAGAACTCTACAGCACGTCCATAAGAAGTAAAAGGGTTGGGCTTAGGACAATACAGCTGCCCAGGTCCAGTGTGTGGTGTGGACACCAGTGGAGCAGAGGGCCCCAAACACCTAAGTCCCCTGTGACTTTTTCACTATCAGTGGTCCCCACCAGTGCCTGAAGTGCCAGTCCCATCTGGCAGAAAGAGAGGTCCTTTTGTTCCCTTCAGGAGTTTGAGGGAACTTCTACTTGCCTTGTGCTACCTTGTCCTACCAGGAACGTGCTGTGTTCTACCATGCATTCACATCAGTGAATGTACATCATGCATTTTCTTAGGCAGAGACTATGAAACAGGGGTTTGGTCCAGCTGCAGGGCATGTGGAAGAGCCTCTGAAGGCCTGCACCATCTGCGCTGCCCAACCCGGAGTGGGCACTAAAGAGGGAGGAAAGGAGGGAGGAGCGGAGGGAGGGAGCCCATAGCTTGTACAGCCAAGGAAGTAATGACAATATTTTCCTGCTCTCTGAGAACAGAAGTTCAGGTCGTCTACAGGAATAAGCTCCCGCCACATCAGTTACACACGGGCCATGACTTTGTTCACAAATACAAGAGTCAGAAACAGAGCTCTGAGATGAGCTGGAACAGAATCTGTCCATCTTTCAGGGCATAATGCTCTTGTCAATGAAACTATTTTTTCTTTTGCATTATAACACACAAACATAACTTCGTACCTCAGTGGATTGTGGATTATTGTTCTCAATTTACTTATCCTTCTCAGTAATTTTTCTCTGGCTTTCGTAGTTCGGGTATGGGGAGGCAGGGGAGAACTTTAGTTTAGCTGGGCTTTCTAATTGTAATGGACATTTTGCATCTGTCATCAACTGGCAGATTTCCTTTGTTACTGGTTCTTTTGATTCATTTTCCCTATGGATCTTTGATTTTAGAATGGTTGCCAGGCAAATCAGTTCAGATACTTAGTGTTTTTTCTCAGCAGTATTACACACCTCATCTGTTCTTCTTCGAGGAGGGGTGTTACTAATTTGTTTACACACAAGCAGGCAGATAGCACAGGCAACGGAACCTGAGCTAAGGAAGCAGCTGAATCACTTGACCACCTAGCACACATTATCTGGTGGACAGAGGAGCCCATAACCACTTTCTGAAGGAAGGTCTTATGAAACATGCAGGTTTTCTTATTATTTTTCATTTTTCAGGCCTCATCTCCTCAGTCCTCTGAAATGCATGAGAAAACAGCAACTGAAGACGAAAACAGTCGTGGTAAAGCAGCACAAAGTGTCAGTAGTTTAAGATCACTCTGGACTGGCAGACAAAGAGAATCCAAACCATTTTGTTTAAAAACCTTGCAAGGAATATGGAAATCAGGAAGCAGACATGTCCCTTTTCGTTCTTTTTCGCCCAGCAGGAGGCATCCTGTGTGGGTCCCTCTTTAAGCCAGGGATAACCCGTGTTTATACACTGTTATACATTGTATAACAATGTACACACAACAAAACTACCGGCCAGTAGGCGGATACAAAGACTTCAGATTCATTGCCATTCATGACAGCTGAGGCCAATCGTCTCTAAATGCCATGAAAGACTTCAAGACGTTTTGCTGTTAACTGAAGGTATTCGGCCAACATTCTCTAGTCTTTGTCTGGGGCAAACACCCAATTCCTGTGAAAAACTAATACTATATACTGTTCAACTTTCATTTTCTTCCTCTTCAAATTCCATTTTGCCATACAGCGTAATATATGTATGTTTGAAGATTTCTGGGGAACATAAAAATAACCTAATGTAATAATACTTAGTTTCTGCACAGAGATCCAATCCCATCCTGCCATCAGAATTCAAGGGGAACCACAGCGGATGTGTGAGAACACAAATGTGAGAAATGAATGAAAATCGAGACAAGCAGGAAAGAAAAATAAATAACAAGAAGGAAAGCAAAAGAGAGAGAAACAAACCTAGAGGCACAATCTAACCTCCAGTGCACAGTTCATATCCATTTTTGATCTTCCATGCAAAAACACAGCAGGGAATTTTTTTCAAGTTATGCAGGGATGCACATAGCACAGGGCACTAGGGCTCAGTCCACAAAACAAAATGAACAAAGACAAAAAAAGTCTGAACGGAAATAAAACCAGCAAGTTTAGGGTATCACCAAAAATTATTTTTAAGGTGTGTGTTTCTAAATAGCAATAACAAAGTATTGGAGAAAACAGTCTTAGCCCTCCTCCACTGAAGCAGGCTTCTAAAACAAGTTGGAATTCTCCTTTTTATTGCAAAAGCCATTTTACTAAAAAAGGCTATTTGGACACTGTCAGCAAAGGATGATGTGGATGTTCAAGAAAGTTCCAAACAGATCAGACAATTTATAGTCAATAAGTCTATTGATGGCTTGTAAAAATGATGATGCAATCCAGTGAAACCTTTGGCTCAGGAAATTCCCATAAGCTCTGACTGCCAGAAGTTAGGAAATCCCACACTTGTCCTATTTCTTCCAGCCTTTCTGCAAGCATCCTCTACTCGACAGGGTCCGTCAAAGACAACCGGGCTCGATGGGCTACTGGAGTAAATAAAACTGGTAGTTCAGACTCTTCTTACTCTCTGAGGAGAAAATCAAGGCCATTCTCATATTATGCTGCCGCCCATGATGAAAATTTTTATGATCCAAATCATGGCTCCAAATCTCATAAAAATTAGCGTGGGCCTCATTTGAATTTCACAAAAATACACAGCAGAAGCAACTCCACAGTAATAAATTAATATTAATGGCAGAAGTAGATGGCAAATGACAGGCTTCATTAGCGCAGAGCTGTAGTTTTTTCTTCACACTAAAAGGGATGGACAAAGGGCAAGATGGGCACACCACTAAGGACAGCCCATCAAGCAAGAAGAAATAGCATTTAACTGAGCTGCAGAAAAATCTCTAGTTTGAGAGGGTGGGACAGCACCAAAGGCTTTGCACACAGTTCCCTTTCGGTGGTGGG
The DNA here is from genome assembly GCF_001431845.1 of Calidris pugnax. NCBI lineage: Eukaryota > Metazoa > Chordata > Aves > Charadriiformes > Scolopacidae > Calidris > Calidris pugnax. Next base: position 5,271,214 of record NW_015090803.1, on the reverse strand, counting down.
TAAGGGACATCTCTTTCAAGAAGAATCAAAGCCAAGAGTGAATGCAGCTCTGTCGGAAGGTAGAGCAGGAAGATGGCTAGAAGTCCTGTTGAAACCAGATCCCTTGTCCCAAACCGCTGTGGTTTCAGCTACAAGATTAGGGCTTGGAAAGGCTCCTGCAGTTGGAATAATTATAACTGGGTTACTCTGAGGGAAAGCTAAAACCCACTGGGGAGAAGCTTGATTTTGGAGGCCTGACAGAAGCAAGAGCTTTGCAAGTTCTCTCATTCCTAATCTAAGACCATATGGAGCTCAACTACCAGGTGGGTGGGTGCATTAATTGAGGGAACGTGCAGCTCGTCGTTTTCTAAATCATCTTGTTCTTCATAAGTGGAAAAGATAGCAAGAAACATAGAGGTCCTTGGAAACAACCTCAACCTCTAAGTAAAACCAAAAGCAACAAATTGAGATTCCACCTTTGTACTAAGCTCAGAACAGAATGTAGAAGTCTGTTACCTCTTTTCTGGAGATGAGGACATCTACTAATTTCAGTAAGTGAAAACATGTGAAATAATGCACTATCATCTTTCCATTCATTCTCCATCTCTTGCTTAAGCAGTATTTTGCTAAGGTTTATTTTAGCAGGGCTAAAACATGGAGTGAATGAGATCACTTTACCATCTTCTCCTGAATCCAATCACAGTTGGATTTTTGGAATAATTCAGAGACATGCACAGAGTTTGCATTGAAATATTTTGGTTCCTAAGTTCTCCTCAAAGGTATGGAAGAGAACTATTCCCATGGTTCTAGCTGAAATGCAGTCATTGTATAGAATGGCTGTTGCCATTTTTTTTCTCCAAGGGTAGCACGTGGTGTAGTATATATACCTGCTCAGGGTAATAAATAGCACTGGTACAGTTCCAACAGTCATATTTCAGTAAATGCCAATTTAAACATGATTTGCCTGACACACAAGAGGAAAGCATCTTCTGAGTGTGATTATGGGCTTCATGTTGTGATACTTATGCTAACAGTGTCTGAAAAAAGAAACAGTTCCTTCCCCTAGAAAACCTGATCTGCCAGGAATCCTAGGAGATGCTTTCGAGGTCAGCTTGTAAAATCTCTCTCTAGGACCTGCCAAGTTTAGTCAAAACTCTGGCTTTTCCAGAGACCTTACCCAGTATAAACTGGGTAAAAGTGATGCAGCAGAGCAGCAGTGTTACGCAGTGTGCATAAGTCTTTGCAGAGGGATGTACTTCAGTAACAGCTTTTGCTTGACTTCTGAAAAGTATAGCAAGTCAGAGTATAGCACGGAATCATGGAATCACGGAATCACTCAGCGGTGCTATACCTTTTCTACAGTTACCTGGTCAGCCAAAAGCCAGTAACAAGATTAGAAAGCTAATTATGACCTGAATGTAATGACAAGTATTACGGAAACACCTACAGATCCTACCTGGTGCACTCAGACCCATGGTCATGAACCCCTGGAACAAATTAGAAACTGGTGCTACTGAAATAGCTGAGTATCTCATTTCTTTAGGATACATCCAAATGAGCAAAACATGAACAAACAAGCAATGGATGAGAGAGATAACCAGCTAATTCCAACATGCAGGAACCTCCTGCTTGTTAACTTATCCGCTCTAGTCAGCCCTCTGAGTATAGAAAAAACTATCTGCCAAATCTATATTCATGTACCAGGGCAACAAACGAATTAGAGATGCACAGAGACAGGCTGAACAACTTGCGCGTTGTTTTTAAATTATCTTTGCAAAAAGAAGAACTCTGGGAGGAGCTGGGGATGATTAGAAACTGATGATGGCATGCACTGCCTGCTTTTCCTCCCTCCAAACGCATCACTTCGTTCCTTTTAATTCACTAGGTCTTCAGACACACCAAGAGCAGTTACTTGTTCTTTCTAAAGATTTTTTTAGAAAGCTGGCACTTGCACTGTTAGCGCCATAGAGAGGAAGTAAACCTTTCAAGAGATCTTACCTGTTGAAACCACTTTTTAGTGGTCTAATGATTTTTCAAAAACAACAACTTGAATTTTGCCCAAAATGTCATGACAAAACAGAATGAAAGTGCTTCTCCACCCTGACTATAGAATTTCTGTTACAACATCATAATCATCTGAAGGGATGCGATTCTCTAGAAAAAAATGTGTATTTACTGTTCATTACAGTGCTGTGTTTCATCATTCAACATTGAAAATACCCATTAATAAAATAGCATTCATTGGTTTTATAACAATTCCCGTTCAAAATCTTTTTGGAACTCTAATTGATCCTCCAAATGAGCTTTATTAATCATTGACGGAAAACTGGCAAAATCCTACCCCGTACTTTGGCAACTTTTCAAAATGTCCAATTAGGTCAAATCAAGAAAGCCCTAGAAACCAATTACAGCAGCACTTCTAAGCCAAAAAAAACCTCATTGTACTCTGAAACAACTGCAACATTATAGGGAAAAAACCCAAACCAAAGCCCTCAACCACGATCTGGTTATGCGCCTGAAATACCACCTCCATAGAAACGTGCCAAGTAGCCACTCCTTGAACCACATCAATTAATGATATTTGCTCACAGATTTTCTTTATCACCATGATAAATGTCACCACGCAGTTCACCGTAAGGAACAGCGCCAGCCAGTTCCTTCATCTGTCAAGAGAATGCTCACTCCCCTTCAGCATTTTTTTATGCATCTCATCTTCAGTGCTCTAATTTCGCATGTATACACAGTCCTCACCTTTTTATGAGTTTCATGTGTTCTGTATCTCACCTGCATGTTTGTACATTAACACACATGTTGACAATGTGATAAAAATAATCTTGGCGGCAAGAACAATAGCCACCTTTATCTAACTTCTCAAGAATGTGGTCTTTGCTTCTGCAGTACCGCTGCACGTACAGCCATAGGTGCTGGTGGGCTGTTTGAGGTGTGTGCTGCTGCCAATCCTAATCCCACCACCCACAGTTAAGAACTAATTAGGACTTGAAGATGCCAGAGGGAGGCAAAACAAACAAAAATAGCATTTTAATTAACTGTAAACAATAATTAAAATTCTGCATTATGTTTAGCATCTGCACATTTCTAGACTTAACTGCAGCGACTCTGAATCTAATGAGATCACCCGACTAAATCCCAGAGGGCTGGATAGATCTCAATCCCAAGTACATCTCCTGTCGTATCTCAAAATGGTAAATAATTCATGCATCCTTATTATGAAGACCAGTAATAAAAAATCCAAAAAAGAACACTGCCAATGAACCACAATCTGTGTACTCTGGCCAGGCTAAGAGAGAGCAAAATATGCACACATACTATAAGTAGGTTTTGAGTTTCCTATTCCAGATGTAAACTTGTTCTGCAATTTCATAACACAATGATCCCCACTTTATTATACTTAGTTATTTAGTTAGTTATTTTGATATTTATTTACTTATTTACAATTCCTTTTTACTTTTCTTATTAACCTGCCATTATACTAACAGGAATAAGAAGATGATGTGATACAAAATTCTCTTGGCAAAGTCACAGAAGTTATTTCCAATGTTTTCCACTCTGATGCCCTTTTAATTACAATGTTGAGACACAGAAACCGTAGAGCATCTTCCTATCTATTTTAGTTTCTCAGTTTTCTCTGTCATTTGATCTTCAGCTGGCTAGTTTACAAATTGGATCTAATCAGTTCACCTCAACACAAAGTATTACATTCCCTCAACTCATTCTTGAAACAGTCGCCTGCCATTCAGAAGTCAAACCTCTAAACAAAAATCTCCTTACCTTCACCAGGAGGACAGGTAAACTTCCTGAAGTTTGACTTTACCATGAGCTTGATCAAGGGTAACCACCAGGACCTAGCCATACAGAAGAAAGTCAAGGGTTTCTCTTGCGCCCATCTCTAGACACCTGAAGGAAAACATCCCTGAAGTAACCGCTTTTGCATTCTGTCATTTTCAAAAAATGGCTAGATCAAACCTCTTAGAATTTATTAACTACAGCTAAAACTTCCATTCACAAAAGAAAGATAACCAAATTCACTATACCATTTATATAATGCACTCAATATTACAGCCCCCCATATCTCATTTGAATTACAGCCCCTACGTGGCAGACAATTGCAATGGTTTAGCTGATGTGTTGAAAGCTTTGTATGGATCCTTTCCTTCCTCACATTATTTGTTTACTAATCCACTATTATAAAAATCAGGAAATGTTTGGAAGATTCTGCCTAGCCCTCTTTCAGCTTGAGTTTCATTGGTTCCTCAGGTTTCACAGGACATTCAATAGCACATTTTTTGAAATGCAAATTGAAGAATTGTAACGGAAGTATTAAGAACTTCATAAACCAGTAAAAATAGGCTAGCATGTATTCAGGAAGCCAAGGTCAGGCCTAAATGTAAGGCCTATGTCAGGATATATCCTAATGTAAGGATATCTTTTGTTAGAATGACTGCCACGATTTATGACTGATTGCAAATGTGGCTGAATTGCTTTGTTGACCTGGAAAGGTCAGGAAGTTTACTCTATACATCATGTTTTTCCTCTCATTTTATTTATGTCACGCCTTTTCTTTAACCGTCCGTATTCTCATAACTGCACCACTTCACTACTTTTCTCTTTCTTCAAAAGCTTGCCTTGCATTTTCCTTTTTATTCATGTATTTTATTTCTTTCCTGTCAAGGTTGCAAACACCCCATTAAAAGTGCTACGTTTCCTTTGGGTGGATGAAGAAAACAGTAATTGCCTGCCTTCCTTTACATGAAATGCTGCTTTGCCATGGCCTAGAAGGCCCAGCTTGGTGGGAGACAGCTACAGGCTGCTCCCTTGTCTGAGGAACATCCTGGAACAGACCATACCTCACAGTCACGTAGGTGCTGCTGTATGAGAGCTGCTGAACCTCAGCCCTTACCACAGTTGCTCCTTCTGGTTAATAATACTTTCCAGGAAATGGCCTCACAATCTTTTGTCTTTCTCTTAGATGCATATAAAATCTGTATTTCTTTTCAGTACCCTTGGCTTGCAGCACCCTGTAAGTGATTTTCAGGTTTTTCTCCTTAACTTTTTTGGCCTTCGCTCTGACATGCCCCAGTTGGGGCACATACACTGTTCTGTATGGGCTGGTCTCCTGGTTAGTCCTTTTCCCTTTCCTGGAAGAGCAGCATTTAGCCCATTCAAGAATTTCTCTGGTTTCTCCAGTGCATCTTCATTTCCCCAGAAAACCAAACAGGAAGATCTCAGGGTTTGGGGGTCTAGCTTTATCTGCCATCCACATAGCAATGTTAGCCCACAGTTCCCTCAGACAGAAGTTTTGCATCCCTCCCTCCCAGAGGAAAGTTTCCAGGAAGGTCTGTAGCAGTTCAGCTACCTGCTTATGCTCTGTTTCCTCCTCTCTTTTCCTAACCCTTTTCTAACAACTTCTCTACAAGCCACCTCTCTTTTTGTGCCTTATGCTGGTTGATCTCCAGATCCCAACAATTCATACGATGAAAATAAATGTATCTCATGTCTTTCATCTCAGGGGCTTTCTGAGTGATACTAACCTCTGCCTTTTTTGTTTGACTCTTCTAAGCTGCACAGCTAAATCCAATATTATCTTCTGAAAATGTTTATTTTACCTGGAGCATTTCAACTTCTTTATAATAAGAGTTTTCCATCATTATCAAAGACGTTTCTTTGGATTTCACTTTTTTCCTCAGCCTTTTTTCTCAAAACTTTTCCATGTCAGTTTTTTTTTTCCATGAAAACAAAGCAATGTTGTATTAGCAGGTTCCCTTTCTTTCTTTCTGCTAGGCCTCATTTTTTAAGAGATTTCCTTTTTAAATCTGAGACAATATGTCTTTCTTCGTTTCCCTAATAAATCCTGATACCATTTCCCAAGCCTTTTTTACTAACAATGCCTTCTCATTTATCCTGTTCAAGTTTTATCTCAACTGCTCAGTATAAGTTTATATTAGAAGCTGTATACTTTTCATTTTATGTTTATTGATTCAATGAAAAGGACCAAGACTTCAAACTTTTGTGGTCCCACGTGCTCTTGTGCTTTGAATTCTTAACCAAGTCTTACTCCTTTTGAAAATCTTGCTTGTATAGATAGACTCTACTAACTTTTTTAAATGCTACACAGTATTTTGCTGCTTTCCCTTGCACCTGGTCTAGTGCCTGAGTCCCCTGCAGTATTTCCTTTCAGGTATAGTTTCTGGGTGAAACAAAACCTTTAACATGTGAAAGAGCTGTGATTTGGCTATCCCATAGACATGTGCTGCAGCACTTGCTTTTCATCGAGGCTTTCTGCTTTTCACTGCTTCCTGATTGCTCCAGGGCACAACTGATCCAGGCTGCACAACATAGCCTAGTGCCTTCGGTGACAACAGTGGTCACAACAAATAGCAATATTTGGACCCAGGAAAGCCCCAATTTCCTCACCAGAACGCTGCTTTTCTAGTCATGTGGTTTGAGCACAAATTACAGGGCAGGGACACTTCTTTTTTTTTTTTTTTTTTTTTTTTTTTCCCGGGGGGGGTTTTTCTTCTTAAATATAAA
>NW_015090803.1:5263356-5264541 GCF_001431845.1 Calidris pugnax | reverse complement strand
AGAAAGCTGCTTTTTTAGTCATGTGGGTTGAGCACAAATTACAGGGCAGGGCCACTTCTTTTTTTTTTTTTTTTTTTTTTTTGCCCGGGGGTGCTTTCCTAGTCTAATAATAATAAATTAACCTCAGTTCTTTATTACAGTCTTAGTAAGCCAGAGCTGATCCCGCCTTCCTTGCAGCTGATGGTATTTTGCCACTGTTTTGGAGAGGAAGCTCTGCCCCTAATGGAGGAAGATCGTGCTGTGACAGAGATGCGAGACAGAGAGCCAGGACACGCAGCCTCTTCTCAGCTCTGCCACCTGTTGCTGCGGGACTCGGGAGAAGGAGCTCCATGTTCCTCTGCCTGGCCTTTTCCAGATCATGTGTATCCTGCGTTAGTTTGTTTACATCTCTCCTCACAGCCATCCCACAACACACACTGTGCTTTTTTTCCATGAGGCATTGAGTTCACTCGACTAGGAGGCCAGTAGCGCCTACTTTTTTTAAAAATTATCGGTTAATTATCCCTCCTAGTCACAAGTACAATTAACAAACAGCGTCACTACATTCATGGGGAGGTTCTTACAGCTCTTGCCTCGATTTGTCAGCTGGTCACAGAGTACGGTCTGGAATGATAACCCTGCACGGACGTTGCCATCTGTGTCCTGATCTCCCCGGCGTTTCTCAGCCGTTCCCCGCGCTGCCATCCATCCCTCCATCCATCCATCCATCCATCCATCCATCCATCCATCCCCGCTGGGCTCAGCCCAGGGCAAGCAGCGGGGAGCCCCTGGGGAGCACCCTGGCCTCTCAGGCACCCTCTCTGCAGCTCCCAGGGGCGGGGGGGAAAGGAACGGACCCTGCAGAATCAACAAACACGACGTGGCCCTTCCTCAAGCCTTTTTTCTTCCCTTGTAACGAGTAAATACAGAAGGGCCGGGGAAGCCGGATAGCCGAGCTCCAGCCCCGTCCTCGCACCCGCGGTGGCCGCGGGGAGCCCCCCGGGGCCGGCGGGGGAAGGGGAAGGAGCCGCACTGCCCGGGCGGCGGCACCACACCGGGCCCTCCCGGGCCGGGCCCCGGGCTGCGGGGGCGGACGGCGGTTCCGCTGCCGCCCGGTCGCCTCCATCCCCCGCCGGTGCGCGGCCGGCCCAGCCGAGCGCCGGTCGTCCCCCCCGCCCCCCAGCCTGCGGAACCCCCAGCTCGGGC
>NW_015090803.1:5172093-5263224 GCF_001431845.1 Calidris pugnax | reverse complement strand
GCGGCCGCTGAGGCGCCCGGGGGCTGTCATGGCAGCGCGGCCTGGAGCGGCCCGAGGGGAGCCCCACCGGGGGACAGACGGGGAGTGTGCGGGGACACGGCAGCCGAGGAGGGCATCCCCGGCGGGCGGAGGGCGGTGCGAGGGGTGCCGAGGCCGGGGAAGCTGCTGGGGTGGCTGCCGGGCTCGGCGCTGCGCTCGGCGGAGCCGGCTGCGCAAGGGCAGCGCGGTTAGCGCGGTTGCGCAATACGGGCCGGCGGCCGCCGGGCTCGGCCTCGTCGGAGGCGGTTTTGCAAACGGCAAGCGGACACTGAACACCGTCCTCCTTCCAGGTTGCCAAGAAGTTTCTTTGTTGGGTGGTTTCTTTTTTCTTTTCCTTTTTTTTTTAAACTTCCTTCACATCCATGTTCAGCCGCGGCCAGGTGTGGAGGGTGGGCTACGGGGCAGCCACATCTAACCCCCCCCACGGGGGAGGTTTCGATTGGAGACCAGGAAAAAATTATTCACCCAAAGGGTTGTCAAGCGTTGGAACGAGCTGCCCAGGGAAGTGGTGGAGTCGCCACCCCTGGAGGTATTTAAAAGACGTGCAGACGAGGTGCTGAGGGACATGGTTTAGTGGGAATGTGGCAGTGCTGGGGTAACGGCTGGACTCGGTGATCTGAAAGGTCTCTTCCAACCAAAACGATTCTGTGATTCTAAAATATATGCCCATGTGGTTTACAGGTTTTAATTGGCTTGCTTCTTTCTGTTTTCACCTTCTTTAACAGTCTTTTGTACATGTAATCAGGAATAAAAGGAAAGAAAAAGAGGCAAGGACCAAGCATAGTTCAGCTATCACAGTGCTGCCTGCACTAGGAATGTATAAAGATGGTAAGCACCTACATGACTCCTACCAGGGGATGCAATTAATTTGACTAGACAGCCTCATAATATCACAGCTGAGACAGAGGTGCAGTTCAAAGGCAGTAAAAGGATTAAAGCTCCATCTCAGTTAGCATTTAAACTTCTTGAAAAACTGTTCCCCTATAACAAGATTCTGCTCTGAAAATACGCTAGCATGCGCTCACCGTGTCTCAGGGCTGTCTGCATCATGGTTCACTTCACATGTAAAAGGTGTTGCCACTGGATTACAATCCTGCAAAGCCAAGTGAGATCTTCTCTTCAACTAATAGAATAATTACTTAAGTACCATGCACTGAAATGCTAACTTCTCCTATACACAGCATAATACCTTCAAATCTTCACTAAAATTGCACAAAAAAAGTGCAGCTCTTCATAATCCAGCTAAAACATGCTATGTGTTTTAATTTTAAATTCATTTAGTTACGTAGCCTAACAAATGAAAGCAAAACTCAACAAACGTGAATTGGCCTGGGCAGGAAATAGTGCAGACAGGCAAACAAGCTTCTCTGTTCACATCATCTAATACTTTGGCCCTGGCTTCTGGTAATGCATTGTAGAGGGTCTCAACAAATCGTGCTTGTGGATCTATAGAATTAGGAACTCACTGTAGTAAAGAGTTGGCTAGAAAAGTTTCAGTGTATCCTAGAAACACTAGGGAGGAGCCTTCTTGCCCTAGAGAAAAAAAAGTACATGCTTTAAAATAGGTGAACTGAATCACATTCATTTGTTTTTACACGAATTACAGTTTTTCAGCTAGCAAAAATACATAAAGTGTGAGTGAACCACCTCTGTGCCTTAAGTCCCGTTTCTCTGTATACAAGGAGAAGGTATGTAGACTAGGACTATAATAAGCCCTCAAAAGAGCTGATGAGGCTGCACTTTTATATCATAAAAGAAGAGGAGGCTGATGATGATAAAATAAAAAAATTAGTGACAAAGGGGCAAGGTGAAGGCAAGTAAAGGCATGAACTTCATCTTAATGTAAGCAGGGCAAGGGAAGCCAGTTGAATGCTCAGTAGGGACAGTGTAGACAGAAGCACAAGGAAGGATGGTGACAATCAGGAAAAAAGAGTGTCTTCAAGACCTCTCTTGAGATATATTTGAAGGGTTTTGTTTTCCACAGAATCTCCATAGTTTCATCCAGCAGCAAAAGAATATATCTAATCAATGCAGGATTTTACTATTGATGCAGTTGTATTTGATCTGTGCTAAAGGACTAGACAGGAAGACACGATTGGCTGGAGCTGAGAAGAACTAGGAAGCATGTTAGAGCAGACAAGGCCCAGTGTAATGAAAAACAATGTCTGGAGGATGGTCTGCTATTCATGCTTCCTTATAGACTGTCACACTATTTTCTATAATGATGATTATATTTTTTAAGGGATCGAAATAAAAATTACCAGAATTCCCTTACCAAAAAAAAAAAGACATATTTTCTCCCACAGACTTTGCTGTTAAAATCTTGAGTGGAGTGATCTAGTCGAAAACTCCCAGCCACGCAGTGCAACCCCCTGAAGCAGCTGCTGGGTGCGTGCAGCCATAATTAGTGTGAACACCGCGTTTTCACCCCTCAGTGCAGGCAGAACGCTGTGGCACCCACTTCGCTGCGTTGAGCCTCTTTCGCCGGGTTGTACCAGCTCGAAGAAACTGGCGGATGCCCTCCATATTCACGAGGTGAATTTCCTAAAAGTCCATCCATAAGAGATGGATGCTTTTCCCCTGGAAGGGCGGTTGTCCCTCCGTGCGGCAGCCGCCTCCCGGAGCTCCGGAGCCGGAGCGGGGCCGCCCGGGAGCTGTCCTTGGTCGGGGACCACGGGAGCCGCCGCCGCCATCGCCCCGGGCCGGGGGGGGGTCTCTTCCAACTGCTGGGTTTGGGGTCTTCGTGGCAGGCAGCCCCATAAGCGGTACCCTTCTCCGTGTCCGGCGGAAGGTGTCCTTTTAGTTGTCCCCTTTTGCATATACTTCTATTTCTGAACATACTTCTGCCCAGTAGATTCTTCATTTCTATTACTAGCACATATCCCAGATACAGCTGTCTTCCTTCTTTTTTTTCTTTTTCTTTTTTTTTTTTTTTGTTGATATCTGACACAAGATACTGTTAAGTTTTAGAAAATTTGTTAGAAATTCACTAATTTTAAAAAAATGCTATTTTTTTTTCTAAGTTTAAGGGTTTTTATGAGTGTTTTATCAGGTTTCTTAGATGACTGCCTATACTTCTGGTAGATTTCCAGCTTCCACATCCATCTGTTAAGTTGAAAATAACATGAATTGAATATTCAATTTGTTCTTTAAGTTATAGATTTTCAAGGACTGAATCTTATTTAAGCAGATAAATGCAGTTGCTGCCTTGCCAATTTGTGACATTATTTCCTTTTCAATATCCCCACTAGCTTGCATATTACTGCTGAGGTATTGAGATTGACTCATCTCTTGCATTCCTTTGCCTTCTAAGGCAATGCTTGAATTTTAGGTCTCTTGTTGGAATTATTTTTTGTATATTATTTTAAACCCTACGTTTACTATCATCCTCAGTAGTCTTCTAGTTCACCTTTTCAGACAGTCTTACCTGTCTGAGTGGACATTGAAGACCTGGCAAAATTAAAATTCAGCATATTACTGACGCGCCGTGAAATGTCTAATAGTCTGGCTGTCTGAACCTTTCTGATAGCGAATCAGTAGCAATCCCAAAATATTTAATCTTTTTCATTGATCGGCTTTCATATGAAAAACTTTGCCATCTCCTTGTTCAGTGCAACCTTATTCAATGTTCAATCATCAAGCACAATATTTTATTTCATTTCACTCGTGCTTTATCTGTGCATGCATCCATTTACCCGGATATAAAGCTGTGTTGATATTAATTACTTTCCTTGATGTGACACATTACTTCAAGATAGAACAAAATAAATCAGGATAGAGACTGTCAAATGCTTCTGCAAAATGTGTGTGGTTTATATTAGTATTTTTTTTTTTAGAGATTCAGTCTTCCTTTGACGATGTTGATACACACTCTGAGAAGTTAGAGTAGCAACAGATTAGTAGAAAAATTGTGCATGACAGAAACTGAACAAGGGTAATGCCCTCTCTACACTGCAAAAAAATAAGCCAAAGTTCTCTTGGAGAAAGATGTATTCTAGCTGGGTCATGTGCTGTGGCCGTCACACAACTTATACTGGCGTTAGGTTTAAACTAGCTATATTTAAACCAGAGATGACTGTAGTGTAATGATCCTCTGAGGTGAATATCTAGTAAAACTTCATCCGGACCAAAGCTCCTGCCATGAGCTCTGCCTCTGCCAGGTTACCGTATAAAAAGATTTATCCAGCAAGAAGAAATAAAGGGGCAGAGAAATTTTGCTCAGATCACTTCGTGGACTCTCCTGGCATTGTTACTCTGAGAAGACGGGTTTAGGAGCTGAAAAATTTTGGAAAGAGAGAAGCCCAGGGTCGCGCCGAGGTTCCCGGCGGCGGAGGCGGAGGCGGCTTGGACAGCTCCCGGCCCCGCGCCCGCTCCGCCAGCCCCGGGGCTCGGCTCTCCCCGGTTCCCGCTCCAGCCCGGCGGCTCCCCCTCACCTGCCCGGTGAGCTCTCTCCTCCTCTCATCCCGAGGAGAAACCTGCCAGGGCTGGCGTTAGGAGAGCAACGAACCCCCACCTGGTACTGCCTACAGGAAAGCATGGCTGGTTGTGTTTCAAAATATGGATTTCGGAGACACACGAAGCAACTTCATCACTTCTTTCTGATCCAAAGCACACCGAAAATTTCCGTTGTTATCCTTCTGTTAGGGGGCCTCACTGGTGTAAAATCAATATTAGACCTGCAGTGGTTGAAATGGTAATTTTATTCAAGATTTCTTCTGTAGCGATAGGCTGTCGTACGTGTTCTGAATGTCCATATAGCAGACTTCCATATACCATCTCATTTTAAGCAAAGTACATATATATATATATAAACAAATACATATATATATATACACACATACATTTTTCTTCTCATACCTCCCTGCAGGAACATGAAGGAAGAAAGCCTCACAGCAGAAATTAAGTCTAAGCTCTGCACTTTTGCTGAGTAAGGAATCCACTTCACTTAAGAGAAGGCATAATGTGTTCCTTCACACAGGGACCTGGTAAGGAACAGAATCCTCTGTAACGGGAAGAGAGAGGGAAACCGAGCAAACACAGCAACTCTTTGTGTTTGGTTCCATTTTCTGCCCATGTTAAATGACCCGTGTAATGAGTAAAGAATTGTTTAGATGGAGCAGTACACAAGCTGGTCAGGTCAATAAGTGCCCTACTGCTAGCTGCCAGTCTGAACTGGCCATGAACAAAATCAGTGCTGTCATTTCACAACTTTTTTAAACCAATGGAAATACTTCTGAGAACAGATAGACCCCTTTGCTACATGATGTTAATCACATCAAGACCTTAAAGATGCAGAGAGGCCCAATGTGCTTTCCTAAGAGCCCAAATGCCTCCTGGATTGGCCAACGGAACACTAATGGCTAATACCAGATTCTGGCAGTAGTACTTGAAGACGATTTTTTTAGAAAAAAACAAACAACTATCAGGGCTTCTGAAGATGTACTTCTGACTAACAACTTTTACATGAATGTACTTTATTGTCCTGCCTCTTCTGCTTACTGCCCTGACTTGCTCTGTGTTTTTAAATTACCTTGCAAATTCCACAGGGCGAGAGCTACGAATGGGTTTGCATCACACTGAGCCCAGAAGAGATACACCTAAAACTGGAAAAGAGCATTGTTACAGAGAGTGAAAAAGAAATGGAAAAAAATGTCAGAAATGTGACTACTCAAATTCTTAAAACTATGATAGGGAATGGAGGGGTGTCCTGATTTTTCATTGAAGTCACATTCCACTAACCCCTGTGCTTTGAAGGATGGATTGTAAACAGCATCAAGGGACATGGTGACACTACTCTTATTCAATGGGAATGTGGTCTCATTAGGGAAGACACCAAGGTGATCTCAGTGTGCAAGAGATAGTCTTGAGAAGAAAAAGTGTTGCTATACCACATTGCATCTCTTCACAATCTTCTGGTTCAGGTAACATCTCACAAAGTGACATTTCTTGACAAATCTCACCTTTTTTGTTACTATTTTTATAAGCTACATGGACAATTAGTAAATGTTTCCATGGCAATTCATCGACAGTTTCTCATAAAATGAAGATAGGTTTTAGCATTTGTAGACAAAGACTTTGTTCTTCTTTTCTGTTTTTAAAGTATTTTTAAGGCTAACCAAGTAGGATCACGTAGGAGTATGTTCTGTTACAGTAACAATACCACTGTGAGGATATTTAGGGAGGTCCAAGTTAAAAGTAGCCTATTAATATCTTAAACATCCATGTTAAAAACACAGTCAGATGAGATCTGAGTGTATGCAAATCACTGGGGTTTCTGCTGTAGAGGGGGAAATGTCTTATGTTCTTCTTTTCTCAACCAAAGCTGCAGTCATAAATAAAGAATAAAGCCAGGGAAGGGCTCCCCTGCCTTCGTAGAGCACCCAATTCTCCCTGCACCCCAATGCCTACTGGGACCAAATAGAGCCTATGAGAAGGTGACCTAATAAAGGGGCAAAACTGCACTAGCAAATTATCTTAGGGTCAGGTTCACAGGCTCTCACAGGGAGACTGTGAAACTATAAATGTAATGGGCTTAGTTGTTCCAGAAAAACATTGACTGTTCATATTCTGGGATAGGAAGGCTGGCAGCGGACTAACAAGAAAAACTAGCACCTTGTGGGCAGTATCTACTGGTCTGAGCCAAGATTTGAGCTGTACTGGGAAAGAGGTCTGGGATGCAAAAAAACCCCCATGCCAGACCTCCAAAATAGGGTTAAATGTTGGAGTTTCAAAGAGGATTAACAGGGTGAACCTTGGCACAGTTATGAATGCACTCAACGAGTTTAAGAGCTAAGGGTCAGTCATTTGATTTGTTTCGTTTCAGGCAGCTGACACCCAGTGAGACACTGCACACACATACGTAGTTCTCACATTTGAAGTGCACTTGGACAGTCCACAGGAAATATCTTGAAAATGAGAACTGCAGAAACAAACAAACAAACAAAGGAAAAGCACTTCAAGTCACTTAACAAAGGTCAGAAAGAAAAAGTCAGCTCGTTCCTCTCCTACAGGAAAGCCACTTGATAAGAGCATCCCTTTGTGAAGAGAAGAAAAGGAGGAACTGCTGACACTTACTGCAAAGTGAAATTCTGGCTGCCTAATCTATGTACTATTTTCCACTGTGAGCAACTGAATGAAGAAGAGCAAAGAGGAGGGAGGAAGGAGAAGGGCAGGCGCAAGTCATCCCAAATTCAGAATTCAAACTGAAGTTTCAATCCTATTCATAAATTATTTGACTACTGGTGTCTTAGAGTATAGGGCTAGTTTACCAACTTAACTTTCTAACCATCTTATTAACTTAGCTTTCTTTTTAAATTTCTTATAAATAAGATAAAACCTTTTGCAACTATTATATATGATAAATAGTCCTCCTTGACCATCCTGCCAATATTGAGCATATAATCTGAAGGGAAACATAAGTTCTTTCTGAACTAACGGTATGGTGTGTTTTCCAGAACTACTGTATTTTTCCTGGATGCAAACATTCAGGAGGGTTATTCTGCCTCCCACGCCATGGGTATGTTATACTTTTATAAAAGCCCGTTCATGCTGGCCCCACGGGCACCAGTGTTCAGTGCCCAGGGAAGCCGAAGCACAGCAGCCTAAGGTACCTCACAAGCAGCTACGTGACAGGGACTGGTGTTCCTAAAAACACTAATTTTCTTTATTCTTAAAAGTAATTTAAACACAGATGAACCATGCCACGCTTTTTAAAAATAAGATTTTTTTTTTCTCTATGATGGAATGACTTTTTATAAAGGTTGCAAAGCAGGTGAAACCACTTCTTATAGGAACTCCTGCAGTGCATAGACTTGTGTGATCAGAAGCACCCACCTGAAGCCTTACAACAAAAAACTGAAGAGTTTTAGATTTGGTTGCACAGGCTGTTTGGCTTCTCAGACCAGTTTGTTTCCTTGCTCAGAGCTGAGTTTTAGAACTAAGCATTTATATACGTGTATATATATTTATATTCCTTAAAAAAATGCATGTAAAACTCCCTAAAATAAACAATATATATACACATGTATTTGTGCTTTTCATGAGAAGCAAATATGTTCCATCTTCCTCCCAAAGCAGTTTACATAGTTTACAGGTGGACCTCTATATTGAAAGGGCATTATTACTTCAACCTTCTAGAAATAGAAATGAATGGATGTTCTAGGAAAATGACTGTGGAGCAGAATATTAGGCCTCTGCAAGCATTTTAAAATAAAACTTTGCATCTACCATCCAGCATCCTCCCGGCTGTGTGCTGGAAAATTTCCCTTGAAAGCTAGGTCTGCAAAACTGCATCATGCTAGCCCAGCTTACAGGAGGAGGTGCCTGGGGTTGTCTTCAGGTGATGCCAAATGGCAGCACAGTCAAGGGCAGTGACATGAGACTGAGCGCCGAGGGACCTAAGTCTATTAGTAGGACTGCCACTGTCCTCCCCTGTGCTCTTACACAGGCTTTTAATTCCCTTTGTTTCTTGTTTTCCCTGAGAAAGAAAGGGAAACCATTTAAAAGCAACACACAAACCCCCATAAATACTACCAATTTAATGAATTGAGGTGTAACTTCAGTGTGGTGCTGAAATCTAATAAGCAGACAAATCAGTGGATTTAAAGAGCAACTGAATGCGCTGCATTATCTGCACCGCAAAGAGCACTGCAACAATTTCTAATTTCTGAAGTGGTGAGGAATTTCCTTATGGTGGTGAGGAATCAAGGTAAATTCAGCTCTGGTATCTAGTATCTCACTACACAGTAATTAAACAAAGCCTTGTAAACTTTAAAACAAAATACACAGGAATCATCATAGAACATCTGAACAGGGTGGAAACAGAAGAAATTACATAATAATTTCAACATGCAATTCTCAAATTAGATCTGCATGACATGCTACTGTGTTTTTTTCACAGTAATAAACAAAGGTTAGTACTGACAGCAGATGCTTTCCCTCAATACTCAAAATAGTATTATAATGCACTGTTGCTGCATTTCCAAATGATTGATGGTATTACCAAGGAGGCTGCTTTAGAGAAAAAAGACTGAAGGAATAATATTTCTGTGTTGTGCCATTCTGGAGGCAGCTTTTAGAGTTGTGACCAAGGATATGAACAACTAGGTAGTTTCCACCATTCAATTCCTTCAACCGACATTTGTGCTAAATAAATAATACTTCAGTGTCTGTGTGTTTTCTTCTCAAGTGTGGGCTAAACAGAGGCGGAGTGAAAAAAATAGCTACCACATTGACTGCAACAGGCTTGAATTTCACCCAAGTGATCTATGTACAACTCTGTAAAAGCACTGCTGAAACTCCAGTCCTTTCACTTAATATTACAAGCAGGGATGTAGATAGCGGGTTAAATTTCAATCCCACAGAAGTTAGCAGCAAGCCTCCTGCTAACTTCACTTACATGTACAAAACACAAACATATGGCTGAATTAGGAACAGAGGAAAATAAGGAGGAACAGAGATGTTGTCACTGGCTGAAAGCCGGGTGGGCAGGCAGTACCCAACAGTGTCCATACGGGTTCCCACTGTAATTTGTAATGCGATGGCAGTGTCCATAAACCTGCCCATAGCTTTGACAGTTAGGAGAAGAGCAGTCTCTTTTTCTTCTGCAGGCTTGTAAGACACGTCTTGCATGTAAATATGCTACAAGTCCAGTTAGAGAACTGGATGGATAGCTTTTTAATATTGCTATTTTTAGACCATATAAGAGAGAGGGCTGCTGGGGAGTCTGTTATTTTAAAAAAAATGTTAGATTACTTCCTTCGCTTACGTGCATAAAGCTGTGTCATGACTGAAAAATAAACACATGGTTGAGAGATTTCTTGAACTCCTGCATGGTGGTTAATTTTTCAACAGTTCTTTTAATGGCTTTGAAAGCGTAATACAGCAGAATCCACTAAAGAGTCAACTCTCACTGTCAGTTCTTCGTCACATTGTTGGAGAAAATTCCTTTTGTCTTCCAGCATTTTAATTTTTAGCTATGTTCTTTCCCCATCTCTCTCTGGTCAGCTTTTGAATGAATTGCACATTTTGGATCTGATTTTTGAAGCAGCCTACAAAGGCATTGCTTTTTTAACCATGTTTGCATAACTCTCCGTCTGACTAACCTGCTAAGTTCCTTGTCCCAATAGACATACAGAAATGACCCATTTTCGGTGGTGTGCTGACTGTATACTTAAGGACTGCATAAGTTTGCCTAACAGGCCACAAACAATCCCTGAACTGCCTCTTGATAACCCTTGATTTTATTATTGTGCTGGAATGAAGCTTTTTTCCTCCTCCCCCAGAGCAATGGAAAGAAAAAAATATAATTGAAATAGATTGGAAGGCTTGATGTCTTAGGATTTAAAATCCAAAACCAGCTCAGTTACATGTGGCGAATCATTCTTGGTTTATGTAGGCTATGGAAGACAATAAAGTCCTCATACTGTTCCCAGTGGCCAGCTATTCATATCCCAGACCCACCAGTGTATCTGAATTACTAGCATGCTTTTTGGCAATCAGAGAAGAAAGACTGCAGGCTGAGCGGGTGCCAAGAAGGGATGTATAATGGGGGCCAATTCTCCAGGAGAAGTCAGATCCAACCTTGCTGAGTGGACCAGATATTCAACAGCACAGTGTGAGGAGCAGCAAGGGGAGAGACTGCCTGTGCCTTAGGCACAGCCTCCCGTTGCTTTCTGAGGCAGGGCAGATTCCCATAGGATCCTCCAGAAGCTTGGCTGCTGTTGCTGCAGCCTTGGTCTGCCTGTGTTCATATTGATTTGTTTGCTTGTGAAGTTGGGGGTTTATTTTTGACTCCTGCTAGCTCTGCATAGCTAAGCATACCAAAGGAAGTGAAATGGATTCTGTTATGTCTCTTCTACAATGTCAGAATCCATTGTATGTGTGCAGAGCTATTGAAGACAATCCAATTGCCAAGTGTTTCTGGTGGCAGAACTGGCCTGCTGGTGACAACGCACTGGAAAAACAAGAGAAAGAATCCAAAATGACATTCAACTTCTAAGCAAGTTGTTGGAGCCAAGTATTGGCAAGTTTAAACATTAGGACTGAGAAGGGAGATAGGTTTCCTTTCCACTTGTAAATTTGATATGTTTTGTCTGGAACAAATCAGAACAATATATAAATATAACTTGGTTATGACATTTTTCTAGCATCATTTTTTAGAAAATAGAATTGTAATTTAAGTTGCTATGTAATGCCTGGGACAGGCTCCATCCCAAGCACCAGGAGCTTCTCCTGACTTTTATGGGAACTAGCTGAGGATGCTGAATACACCTACTTCACCACCATCAAAAGCTCAGGAGTGCAAAGTCTTATTGATCTGGTTACCTTTTGAAGCTTTAGTTATTAATCTCATTATGTAGACTTGTGAGAACATGGTGGGAGAAAGCTAGATGGGGAGGAAGCTTTTACTGTGCAGTAAATACAAATAAGAAGATAACATTAAGCCTCTCAATGGGTCCTGCTGAGTGGGAGGAACACTGCACCACCCCTTGCTAACAGAGCAGGCTGAGGTTGTTCTTGTGAATAGAAGCATTGTGTCCGAAGGAAAACTGACTTTGGAAGCAACTAGTCAAACCCAAACAAATTATTTTAGTAAACTGAGTTGTTTTGTTCTTTGTATTCCGAGGGAAGTGCATCCACAGTGACTGTTTTTCATAAACCTGTTTCTCAATTAAAAAAAGTGTGATCCCACAAATGTTATGATTTCATCATCTTCCCTGCTAGAGTACTCTTCCGGACACTAGATCCTTCAGTCTGCCAGCAGCTCAGTGAGTTGGACAAACTACTGGACAATGACCCAAAGGAGAAATTTAACCGAGTTAATAAAGACAGTGACTGAGAAGATCTGGCAATAATTTATCTGGCAAGAATGAATTAATGGAAATACAAGCTACATCATCAAGGTCTCCTGACGCTATTTTTCCAATAAGAAGATACCAGAATTATATCAGATGGAAGACAAACAAAATACAAGTTAAAACTTCAGAACTTTAAATTTCTTTGAAATGAGTGTTTCATTTATTGATTATGTCACTTGGTATTAATGTAATACTCTGAGAAGAGACAGCATAAGGGTAGTTATTATAATAGTGAACATCAGAGAACATTTTGTAGCAGAAGGAAATTTACTAGTCAGAGTTAAGCTCAACAGAAAAACCATAGAACCAAAATATAAGCCACTTTCTGTTGTGTAATGGGAATATAATTAAAGAGGTAAAATCCCATCAACATGTTGTATGTCCTCCTTCAAAGCTGTTGCACTTTCAATACTGAATGTCTAGGAAAAAAATACTTAAGTTGACTGTTAAATGTGTTAGGGGTGCTTTCTACTGTTTTACTTTTTCATTTGTGGGGGGTTGTGAGGTTTATTTCTTTTGCTTTAAAAGATTTGGAATGTTTGGGGTTGGGATTTTTTCTACAGGAAGAGGCTGAAGGCTGTACACGATGGCCACACCTGCAGTGATTTCAGCAGCAGGCAGTTAAAGCTGGGTGTGCTTCCCAATGCAGCTCCACAGTGCAGCTTGTCACCTGTGGGACACTGGTAGCCAGGGCTACTAAATTCTGTTCCTCTTTGTAGTAGACGACATAGGAAAGAGATGAAAGATTGCCTGGTAGCTTGATGTCATCAGTGCAGCGGATTAACTGACACAGTGCCATTGCATCAAGACTGAGGGTGGTTATATGCTTATCTCAGAACACACAGCTCTCCAGTCTATAGAGGCAGAGTATGGACATAGAGCTTCCAGCAGAGATAAGCATAGGAGCTTCATTGCCTCCAGAGAGATATTTCTAAAATAAGGTGCCACTTAAATTTAGCAAAAGTATCAGAATATGGACTTTTGCCACTTCCCTCAATAATCCAGGGCAGGTTTGGCCAGCCCAGTCTATATGGCACATACTATAAGAAATGAGATCTCTCACATGCTTAAATTACAATGTGGCTGTTGAATTAGACACTAGATACCACCAAAGGGCTGAACACTTCCAGTACTCTTCAATTATTTGCAGGAGTGGGCCTCAAAATTGGATTAGAGTTAGGCTGTGTTCCCATTTCCATCTGAAGCTTTGCTATACAAGGGATTCTTGCAAGGGGCTTTATCTCCTAAAAAATAGTACAAATAGGATTTGTCTCTGTCTTCTTCAGGGCTCGTACTGAATTTGCAAATGAAGAGAAATCCAATGGTAATTACTGACAATTTTTCAAATTCTTTACTCTCTTTATATTTGCCCAATAATATATTTCTTTATGTTTTACACATAAAAGGAAAACCCATGAATGAATTCAACAATCAAAGGAACTGCAGGAAAATATTTCAATATATGCTTTTTTTCCTTTGTAAATTTTACAAAATGACTCTGTCTTAAGCTTCACTGTATCAAATGCTTTAAAATCTTTTCTCACATTGTTTTATCCTTCCTGCTTCTGAAGCAAGAAATCTTTGTGACACTCTGCAGTGAGTCTGTGCCTAGGGACACAAAGAATGAGTTGGAAATCATCCAAAAAAGGACCTCCTTCTGCCAGAGATGGGTCAGTATTAATTATAAATTGCGATTGTCATATAATGGCTTAGCATGGGCTATGATAGTTATTATTTGTGTCATGCTACATTTCTGTTATTCCTACATTCTATGTAGACTATAGGTTGAAGAAATCATGTGCCCAAATTCATTAAACAGTAACCTTTTATTCTGATATATTATCTTTCTGTATTTACGGCTGTGTGTATTTAAATCCTAACAACATCTGATTCCCCAGAAGCATGATTCATTTGACAGATCTAATAACTACTAAGTGTAAGATTTTACCAGACCTTGTAATTTTGTTTGTGGGGCTTGGCAGGGAAGTTTCATGCACTGAATCTGGAATGTATCAGTTATTCCACTTTAATACTTAAGTCCTAATATGACAGAGGAGAAATAAAAAGTTGTAAGGAAGAAGTGCAAATCAAGGCATAGACCAAGCAAGGCTATGGTGCATTTGTCAGAGGAACCAAAGGGATTAAGCCTTCTTCATACTGCCCCAAACAATAATCCATCTTGAGACAGTGGGACCATCCTTCACAGCCTCCCCATCTGCTGGATTGTAGCCAGACTTAACCAAATTTTCAAAGACAGCAGCTTGAGACTCTTTGCACCCATCCTACTGCCCTAAAGTTCAACCCATGGGCGCTGAGGTATTCACATGAGGAGCAGAGGAATATCACTTATTGCTTTTCCCTAACAGAAAAGCCAAAGATGTCAGGGGTTTGTTGGACTGGGGAGCTTTTCCCCCTTTATTAAAATGAGCCATTAGGTCCTATACTGACGTCCCTATTCATGGGAGTTTTGCCTAAATAAAGTTCAAATACTGGCAAATACTTCAGTCTTACAGAAGGATAGAAAAACACATATTTTGCTAGGGAAAAAAAAAGTAAACCAAACTTTTCTCAGTATCATGATGAGCTCATCTCTGTCTGAGGGGAATTAAAAGTTATTCTGTTGATTTAAACAGAAGCAGAATCAGTTCCTTTTTATCAGGACACAATTCATAGACTAGAAAAAACAACTAGAGGATCTCATGGATATTTTAAGATTTCTGCTGATCTATGTACCTATGCATACAGGAGATGCCTCACTGTAAAAGGAACTTCATTACCTAAATTTAAAAGAGATGGCTCATTTATAAATGCAAAAGTAAATATAAGGCAATAAAATCATTACTTAAGAAAATCCTGCGAGGAACACTTGAGCACCAAAGAACATATTCAAACAACTTGACTTGGCAACAGCATGAGAATTTAAAGAAACTAAAGGAGATGGATGCATCACAAAGCACCATGACTGAACCCCAGAAATCAGGTTCTCCAGTCATCCAAATCAGAGGTGGGACTCAGGACACAGCAGCACTTTTCCAACTGGTGAACCCCCTATTCTGTTTGCACAGAAACCTGGGCACTGGGGCCAGGAATGATGTGGCTGCACATTGGTGACAGTTTTTCTGGAACTTGGTCATGGATTCATATACCCAGCCTCAGGAGACCAAAAGCTTTCCACCAGTATGCATATAGTCAAAGAGAGGCAGATCCTAAAATTCTGGGTCAAAAGTGGTTTCACTGTGAAATAATCCTCCATGGAAGTGAATGACTGATCCACATATCCACACAATGGAAAAAGTAAAATGTCACTCTAGCAACAGAAACAGACAAGTTTTGAATTGATGTCCAAGTCTGGACTTGGTTGGATGTGATGATCTTAAGGGTCTTTTCCAAACTAAACAATTCTATCATGCTATGATTCTATTAAAAATGATTTCCCCGATAACATAGTCTTAGATTGCTTTGTAAAAAACAGAATAAGCATGAAGTTTGTAAGATATTTGATTTTAAATGTTCCTATGGAGGCAAGCACAAGGTTTCTCAATCCTTGAAAAATACCAGGTTGATCCAAGGATTTTAAACACACAGACATATTAATTAGTAGATGTTTCAATCACATAGATAGTAACCTATCATTTCAATATTTATGAACTCTTCTTGCAAAGCTGAGTAATATGATATTTAAAATACTACATAAGTAGTCAAGGGGGTTACTATTTTTATTTAATTATGGTTAATATCTATTCCCTGTTGGAGCTGGTAGAAGTTACTCCATGGAACTATCTTAAATTATGTGTTCAACAGTATGTACAGCTACATGTTTAATGCTGAGGATGAAGAGTAGCTGTGGAGAAATTTTGAGAGCTGGCAACGGTTCAGTACGCCACAAAGTCTGGCCTTTTGTGCTCAGCAAGGAAGGGAGTTTTCTCTGGGTCATTTCTTCACATGTGATGTGGTGGAAGGAACTGCCCTTTCGAGTCTGCTTTAAACTCCTTCCAGTATAATTCTCCTTCAAGTGTATGAAACAACCTAAACAATTCTAAATTATTCTATGAAACAAAACCGCTTTTTATTCAAACTGCCCAAAGTATTCACTGCAAGCAACTAAAATTGAGAAATTCTGAATTATAATGAGAAAACTTGAGAAAAGACTAAGCGAGGTGTAATGGTATTAGAAGGATCTTCTCAAGAATTGGCACAATGGGGATACATTTCACAGGCTGGAACGGGGACTGTTAGAATCCAGTAGGTTTAGTGTGGGAGGACAGTGTCATTATGGATTGTTTAAATCAACAACTTCAGAAGCTGTTATAGCCTTAGTCATTCTGAAAAGGATACTTATTTTTCACTGTTGCAGGCTTAATCCTATCAGGTGCCAAGAATTTCCTATTCAAGATAAATACCCAGAGATATTGTTTCTGGCTCCTGTCTTCATAAATTTTAATTTAAAAATGGGAAAAGGAATAAATGTAGCTTGCAGTTATACACTGTTCAAATATATGAAATTCCACTAAAAGAGCAGTAAAAAAAGCAATCTTTCTATACCCCTTCACAATCCCTCAGAAATACCATGCATTTATTCAATTACAGGCTATCACATAACACAATCTGGAGTTGTAACTACTGGGTGGTAAATCTTAATACATCTTTATTGGGCCACATTTGCAGATGGTAAATTAAAGGCTCAATGCAGCAAATCTTACTGATGCAAGTAATTCTTACTTTTGCATGTCTTCTCACTGATTTCAAACCCTTATTTATATAAATCTTTCCATTACCCTCAGTAGTACTAACTGTGAAAGTAAGATTTTCCAGCATCAGTCTTTAAAGTATTTGTGGGTATTTTTCATGAACAGATGTCATAAATTCTACTGAGTAAATCAGCAGTAATAGATTGTTTAAAAAGATAAATTTTAAATGATTGTTCATTGGCACCAGAATTATTCCTTATTGTTGGAGGGGTTTTTTTATTTCTTTTTTAGGGGGTGGGGGGGAGGTAAAGCCTATGGACTACTCCATCTTCCTTTTCTAAAGAGCTTAAAATTTATTTATAAACAGGATTAGTTATCAGGATATAGTTACCAGAGACAAGACAGAATAGACAAAGAAACAATAACACTATCTCAATCAAGAAAATAAATCCAATGAAAATGCCAGTAGTGGGATTTATCTCACCTAACTTTAGCTGTATAAAGGTAAGGCATTAGGTCTTAGATCTAGGCTCTTTCCCTAGTCCATGGAGAGAGACAGACACGTGAAATGGGCCATTCATCCAACATAGTTTAGGATGTGCTGAATCACTTTCTGCATGTGGTTGTGTCCATTGAGTGCAGAAGGCACCGAGGTAACTAGTCTATGTTTAGTGCTGAAATGGCTTTTAGATGATTAAATTAGGAAAGAGAACCCAACCCAGCTGCCTTGCAAAGATCAGGGCATACGTAAGGGTGGAGGTGAGTTTTAAGGAAGGATTTATAGACAATAAATTCGGTTAGATCATCAGCACAAGAAACAAGTCATTAAATGTGTTTGCGAATATTGTATCTTCGGTCAATAGATCAGAGATTAAATATATCGAGCATATTTTCACACACTATCTGCTTCCCCATCTATTCTTGCTGTTTCAAACATACATTTTGGCTTTTGAAACTATTTTACTTCCCCTTGTTGCTGTGTACAAGGGAAGAGAAACTGGGCTGTGTAATGAGACAGTCAAACTGGCGTGAAGGTGCTGCCAAATGCTTACAGCAGAAAGCTGAAAAACACTAATTTTCCTTTCAGGCACAGTTTTATAGAAGACAAGGCACAACAACATTAGGAGAATAACTTTCAAAAATATTTCTTGAGGAAGTGAAAATCAGATAGTGGGAAAATGGTGAAAGGTAGAAAATACCAGAACTATGCTACATAAATGTTATCTCTGACAGGCAACAATTTTCAGAGATAGCCATTGATTTCACAGGTCTCCACACAGCTAACAAAATAATCACTGGATGTCTGTGAAATTTTTGATCAAAAATAATTCTTGGATGAGGTCTTTGAGTCCTTGTAATCGTAAGTTTTATGGAAGAAAAATCTAGATAAACACAGGAAAGGTATGTGAAACCTGTATTATATTTAGAAGAAGGGAAAATAATAGCCTAAGTTATATGTTGTTTTTCAGCTGAGATTTGTATTTTCATTACTTTGTTCAGCATTTTTCTAGTTTACTTGGTGCAGTTACAAAATATCTAGAAAAGGTAATTAAAAAAAAAGAAATTAAAGATTTTATGTAGTTTAAAGGAAATAGTAATTTATAACTATTGTTATAATTTGTATTATATAAACAATGATTTAATAATAATGTTTTATGACAATATTATATAAATAGTTCTCCCATTTACAACAAGTGAAATCCATAATGCTATGTTAATCAGCAAGGAGCCAGTCTTGGAGGCTATGGACTCAGCAAGAGAGCAGATAAATTAAAGTAAAGAGGACTGCCAAACTTGTACGTGACATTGAAATGATCCTGGATACCCTTCAGGTCTTAAATCTATTTTTGTGTTTGCAGAAGCATCTTGATATTAGAATGGTTCCAATAAATCTCCCTCTCGATGTCAACCCGTTAATATTACTAAACAATAATAAACCTTATGTCATTCCATAAAATGCTACAGACACAAGCCTGGTAATTTTTTCCACTTTGACTTTTCCCCCAGTGCTGATAAAAACATCTATCACACAAGCACTAGAGCCTGGATCACTGGTAAGAAATTTTCAGACATATGATGGTGAGGAAAAAATCTTTGGTAGTCTGATGCTTTCTCGATCTAGTGACGCATTCAATTTGTTTTCTAGACGTGACTTCAAATTAGACATAACAACCAATTCTAATAGTCATGGCATTTGCTTATTCTGTGAAAATGTATGGACTGTTATTACAGTCAAGTTTGCCTAAGTTAGTAGTGAAGTACTTCATCGTGAAGTCCTGCTGTAGTTTCAGAATAGTGCTGGCACAGCTTAGAAAAAATTACTATAATGATCCTTGAAAAACAGCCCATTTTCTTGCAGTGTAACTCCAGTCCATGTACTTGTGGCGTGGATAGGAGAATCTGGACTCCTCCTCCATACTGGCAGTGTGGCAAAACTAATGAAGAGCTCAGACTGCAGAGAAAGGACGCCTTGGTCAGTTGTGTATTCTATCACATAAAAAAGAAAATGGGAACAAGGCAAAGCCTATCCTTTATCCCCACAGATTCATCAATCTGGGGAAAACATATCCCTTTTTTTTTGGTTCAGATTAAAAAAAAAATACTTGGAAAGAACTAATTTCATAAGCAGCACTCTGATTTCAGCTCTCCCTCTAGTAGCCTTGGACACAGGCACTTCAAGGGACAGGCTAGAAAATACGCGGGTCCAAGCCCAGCTCTGCTAAATGCTGTGATTTGGTGAACATCTGTCCTGCAGATTGGAGAGTTCAGTTGAGATACTCTGGGTAGCTTTACACAAACTAGAGCAGATGTCAGATATCGACTGGGATAATGCAGAGCTAGTTGGCAGAGGCTAATTTCATGTGGCAGTGGCTTTTACTGTGTGGGACTGGACCCTTGTCAGTGAGGCCCCTGTCCTGCCTGTCTTCTCAGACAGGCCAGTTCTTCTCAACACAGTTCTCACCATGTCCTGACATCAGCAGCCTTCTCTATGTCTCTCTTTGCTCTTCAGCTAGCAGGCAAAAATCTTTTGCAGGGGTCAGTGGGTATTTACATAATGCTTACAAGGAGAGAAGCCTCAACTGCAACAGAAGATTGAGATGGCCAGGAACAGGACAGGGCACAAGCCAGCTGCACCAGGAGACAGGAGAGAGGAGCAGGACATAGAGAGAAAGAAGAAGGAGGTGTGGAGAAAGAAGAGAAAGGCAACACGGTTCCTCAAACACCACCAGAAGATAAGTGTAGATGAGTGGACACATCAGAAGAGCAGTTCCTTCCTAACCTTGGGGTCATCCACTTAGGGCAATCAGCACATGACCTACAATCTTCAGGGCATGCTCTAGTGCCCAAGATTACTGGTTTGTGGTGGGGTGCTGTGTGGGTGGGTGATGGTTTTTTGGTTGGAGGTTGTTGTTGTGTGTTTAGGTGGTGGGAGCTGTGTTTGGTTGGTGGTGGTTTTTTTGTTTTTTTTTTTTTTTGTTTGTTTTTTTTGGTTTTTTTTTTTTTTTTTTTGGTTTGGGTTGTGGTTGTTGTGTGTTTAGGTGGTGGGTGTTGTTTGTTGTTGGTTTTTTTGTTTGTTTGTTTTTTTTTTTTTTTTGTGTGGTTGGACTCGATGATCTCTGAGGTCCCTTCCAACCACTACAATTCTGTGATTCTGTGATTCTGTAATCTATTGCCTGAACATTCATATCAAAAAATCCAGAGGAAAGAGAAGTGTCCTGTGCATGTTGGAACTTCCATCTGTGTTGTCTCTGTTTGTTGGCAAGCAGGTGAAGTCTGCAATGGCTTACAAAAGTGTGTGGTTTGGACTTCTGTTGTATTTGCTAATAAGTTGTTTTGATTGTGCTATATAGCACTATGTAAACACATGAGAAAGAGTGAAGAATAACAAAATTGGATGCAAAGTTGTTAACATTATCAAATGAACTCCTCCTGTGTGACTTTCGATTGAGGAAGAGTAGAAAAGTCTTTCAGTCTAGCTAATTGGGACCCTAGGTGCAGATAAGCCCACAGAGATTTTCTTCTTGCCTATCCAGCCTCACTAGGAGGTAGCCTCTGTATCACGGAACTGATCTCTAGAGTTTTGTAGCCTGATATGTTAGATTTTTTTTTTTAAGGGGTTTCTTTTTCTTGAGGTTCCTATAGAGACCTGCACACCTAGAGAGGCTCCTCAGGGGCAGACCCTCGTACCCAATGCGCTTGTGGTGTCACCAAGTGTCAAAGTAATACCACAACTGTAGCAGCAGCCAATGCAATAATGCTAAAACTTGGGCTTCATTCACACCGCACAGTTTACGTTACTCTCCAAGGAAAAGAAAAGAAAAGAAAAGAAAAGAAAAGAAAAGAAAAGAAAAGAAAAGAAAAGAAAAGAAAAGAACAGAACTTCCTTTTTAGGAGGTTCATGGCTTGCTAACTCATGCATAAGTAATTATAAAGCCATATTTATTGTAATTCATGAGAAGAAATGAAATGCACGTCTTAACATACGCCAACCCTACTAGTTCCTGCCTATGTACAGATAATGAATAGAACTGAGTTAGCTTTATTCAGTTCCTTTTCAGCTGACTCTCAGAGGGTCCCTAAGCTATTTTCTAACACTAAATCAGACTTGTCCTGAACAGGAATACAGGACTGAGTCATCTACTCTGGTTCTCTGTTATCACAGGCACTGCATTTTGCAAACCCTCTTGTGGCCAATCAATCTTCATTCTTCAAAATAGTTTGAAGCTTTTGCTCCTTGTCCTCCCAGGAAAAGAACTTTAAGTATATATGTATGATAGCAAAGTTTCGATTTCCCTGCTTAAGCAAAGTTCTACTTTTTTTGTGTGTGGGCTTGTTGCCACAATATCTGATTGCTCTGGAATGCTGTGGGTTAGGTACAAGTGTTCAGAGAAAACATGAGGAAAAGCCATATGTACTCATTAGTGAAAAAGATCATCATGACAGATTGCTCTCCATATGTGGAAGTTCTGTATGGTAATCTTGCTATTTACATGACACATGAAAAATGTATCATTTTCTAATGACAAATTTCATTTTATAGAATATCTTATTAATCATAAAGACATGAAAAAGGTTATTTATTTTGTATCTATTTCATTAGGAATGACCTGCCATAAATTTAATGGGTTATATTTATTGCTTTAACATTAATGTATTTATTGATATCATTGCAAAACATGGACATTATAATATTGGTTGGAATAAGCAGTAATTAAGCCAGCCAGAATAATTAGCCTATAATTGATGTCATGAGGCTCAGACAATTCTCTATACTTTAGAAGTTTACTTCCAGCAGTTTTCTGATCTACTGTATGTGAGAAAAGGGAAGTATTTATTAGTAAGGCAAAGAAGTCAATTAAATCTTGCAATGCAAATGCCAGAATTTACTTATACTTAATTAATCCTTACTGAATAATTTTAATTAAACTAATTATTTGCAAAATATTAGTAATATTGGAATATTAGTCAAATAGTTCCTTCAGTTTTCTTCCTTGATATTTGAATATTTTTAGACATTAAATATTTATAAAGTATCATTTAGGAGAATAAAATAAGAAAACGACAGAGCAGAAAAGTATTCAATCTGGTAAGCAGATGACTCTTTATCTCAGCTTTTTTTCCATCCTGTGGAAGTACTTAGCTGTCCAGCAAAAAAAATTTTAAATGGAAATCTCTTAAAATAGGCATTTTCTTAATTTCTTAAAATGGAGTCATATTCCTGTAATCTTTCCTTAGGCAGAACCTTAACCAGCTTGAAGACATTCACAATCTGTTCCAAAACTCATGTAATCAGTGGAAACATTTCCACTTACTTCAGTGAATTTTTGAAAAAGTAATATCACAAAAAGTAGTCATGTTTTTGGACAGTAAGTACATGACATTTCTGTAACTGTGTCCGAACTATTTTAAACTCCAGCACAGACTATTGCATGTGATATTTAGAGACCGAAACTTCCTTATTGGGAGGAAGATATTCCCGAGACAGAAAGCAAGATTTTTTTCAGATTAAGAAGGGCAAATAAACTGCGTTTCTGTAGCATTGCAAAACTGCTGTGTAGAACTGCTGATCTTATGGTAGCGATTTTCCTTCATGGCGATTGAAATATACCATAGTCACGTGGAGAAATACATCTGTTTCCACATTGAAACTGTTGGTAATGATGGTAATGGAACTGTTGGTAAAGAAGTATTTGGGGGAAAAACCACAGAATATAATGGGCATATTAGAGTATTTTTCCATAATGACAAAATCGGAAGTGTAACTTGATTATCAATGTGTGTCTTTTAACGACTAAACCTAGCTTTCTCTAAATGGACAAGAATTTTGAGAAGTTTCATCTGTATTAATAGCAAATGTACCAAAAGGCGATTTCATTTACTTTTCATTAAAGTTCTCAGATGAACACCTGAAGAATATCAAGGATAATTTTACCACATTACTTTATCTAACACAGTATGCCTCTAGTACAAGATTTTATTGTTTTCTGGATGAATGCATATATCTGCTGTAATAAATAATTTTCTGGTATTACATAATAAGATTTTATTATGCCATTAATTACGAACGTCATCCAGAGGCATTTTTGCATGAGTTGTACAGAAATATGTGAAAACAGTGAACTGTATTAATCATAGGCAGATATTATTTGTAAGAAAGCTGTCAGCAACTCCAAATTTTGTATGTAGTACTCCAAAAGGACTTGACAAGTACTTTTTACTTTTAGCCTCCACTTTTAAGGAAAACTCCCTGCCAAAAACAAGAGTTCACTGCATGAAACAAAGCCAAATGAACTGTCTGGGAATGGCTACATCCCATTGATCACCATTCTATCAAGGTACCTTAACTGGTATTTACTGGTTTAGAAACAGGGCTGGTTCATAGGAAAAATATCTTTCTTGAGGGCAGTGATAACAACAACTACAGCAGCAGAAGACAAAATTGATGTCACAGTTTACTTGCAGAAGCGTCATAACACTTCAACAAATCCTGTAAATTTGAAGACTCGGGTCTTGATTTCCTGATTTTTTATTTATTTTTTTTTTAATTTCTGAGCTGTTAATACTTTAAAGCTATGGAGAACCCCTGTCTTTCGTTCCTAGACACCTGACTTTGCCAGGCAGCAGCCCATGTTTGCCTTGTGGAGCTATTGATATCTTACCAGATACTACTGGTATCTTACTGTTTGCTAGCAACAGATTATCAAGTACACATATTCAAAAGGCTTTTTGATTTTATTAGGTATGAAATAATCTTAAAGTTCTTTATGCAGCCTCAGTACAATTTATTGGGGTTTTATTTGAATAAGGACTAATCCTATGTTGATTTCTATGATGGAGAAATAAATAAGTTGGGTTATCAGATGGAATTTCCTCTGTATTTCCCTAAGCTGTACTTATTTCAGGAGGACAACATTGAAACCACCTTTAGAAAGGTCTTTTGGCACAGAATTCAGAGCAAACAATCAAAAAAAACCCAACCAAAACAATAACAAAACAAAAAGATCCTAAACACAGAAATAAAATAACTCTCATGGAAGTGTAATTCTTTTCCATACACAACAGAGAAAGAAAAAGAAATAAGCATCAGAGAGTCTGTGAAGCTACCCAGAGTTTCCACTACTGCTACTATTTTAACGGAGGAAATGGATGCTTGGATGCGAGGTGACCAAAGCAGTGGTTCTGCCTGGAAGGGTCACCATTACTAATCCCTGCGACTCACATTACCCTGCGACGCAGGCGGACTGTGTGACATTAGCCTGGGAAAGCAGGCAGGCAGGAAGGATAGGAGTATTTCACACAAGTCGATGGCTTTGGCATGCCTTTTATCTTGTCCGTGATCAGCTCTTAAGTGCCTGATATGTATGTGTGGTTTCTTAAACATCCTATTTTGTAGTTAGTACTAATTCAGTCTTAGTAATGTTTTGTTTGGCTGTGATTCACTTTGAACAAAGCCTGTCAGGAAACCCCTCCAAGCAGCTGTTGTGTTCTAAGACCTTCTGCTAACAGTCTCAGAATCCCAGACAAAGTCCTTTTATTTAATTATTGAAAAATAATTATGAAAAGGCAGTATCTGACAAAGTTGGATATAATGTGGGCTTGATATGAGAACATTACTCAATTTATCTGATGATGTGCAACAGTTAAATTTTTACTGAGAAGTGAATTCCTTGGGTAATCCCAAAGCTATAAAACACACAGATTTCTTTCTGTCATCTTTTTTACTTGGTATCACTGAAGTCAGGGGAAAAACTTCCACTGACCTTACTTGGCTCTACATGTTACAACAAAAACCCATGCAATCTTTAGAGTTTCTCACGTGTTTCTGTGCATTTAGATGATCCAGGGCTCAAAGTTTCTATTCCAACTCTGAGTTATTGTGTTTTGTCTGCTAAGTCTAGATCCCTAAGAGCACTGGGACTTTTCCTTCAGAAAGAAGGAACACATTATTTTAAAGATGTTTGTTGTCCTCTAATAAATGTGTATATTAATCCAGCCAAATGTACACACTGATGAATATGTGTCGGGACATAACACAGGAAGTACAGTGGGTGTCACTTCATGATAAGATGTAGTACAGACAATATTTCTCACACAGACCACCAGACAAAGGAAAGAGTCTGTGTAACTTTGTCAAGCTTATATGAACTAGAGGAAATACGGGGGTTTAGATTTGCATTAAGTACATTCACAAAAGTTCCATTTTAAAAGCTACAAGGTATGCATTACAAAAAGCAAGTTTTTGGCATATTGGCATCAGAACTGTCCTTTGAATGTTAAGAAGGTCTTTTTCCAAGGAACAGCATCTTGCAGCTTGTTCAGTTACCACAGTAACTTCTTAATTTTGCTCAGAGAGTCTCAGCAGAGTATCACCAGGGAAAAAATAAAATTGACTTTTCCCCATGTTGGTTTCTTTTTCACACAAAAAAAAAGACATTTCAGACCCTAGCCAGATTTCTCAAAATTCAGTGAAAATATTTTTGGAAAACCAGCAGGATTTTTCCATTGCTTGCCAACAAGGGGCAAACAAAAACCTGTGTTTTCTTCTTAATATCAACTCCTCTGTATATTTGTAACACCAAAGACTTTATATTCTTATGAAAACATGAGACACTGAAGAAAACCTATGCATTGACAGCAATCATATCAATTGACATCAATTATACTTATGATCTAATTAATTTACCATCCTAATAAGACCATTATGGAAAAGCACAAGTTATTCCTCCAGATTATATCGAAGCAGCTTTTCACTATTGGCTTATATTTGAAATTCCCCCCATATCCTTCTTCCTTATTTCTGAATTTTTGGCTGCCTTGTTTTATTGAAGGAATAGGGCTAGTATTTGAGGGCAAAAGTAATAGCTGCCTGCCTGGAAAAATTCAGACAAGGACCAGATCTTCATCTGGTGTTAATGAATCTAGAGTTTCAGTTTCAAAGAAAAAAAAAAGAAAGTTATATTAACCAGATGAGGATTTGGCTCATGGAATTTTGTACATTAAGTTGTCATCCATTTTTTGAAACTTTCCCAAATGTTTCTGTCAATCCATGAGATCCCCATAATGGCTTCTTGATACTTGAATTTTCTTACACCTTTGGCTTTGTTTAAGAGAAGGATCTGTAATATGCTAGGGACATTACCGCTAGATCTACTAGTGCTATGAATTTAAGAATCCTGTAAAGCACTATCAGACAGTTTTGTCTGTGGGACAGTACCCTCCACTCTTACCAACCCACACTTAATGCTCATGCAGAAGCAAAGGCAGAAAATTTGCACCTTTGTAACTCTTTTTTCTGTTTTTTCTGACTCTGCTGAAGGCTTCCTTACCAAAGCCAGAGCTGTACAAACTTATAATGTGTTTTGACTGCAGTAATTCCCAGCAGACCTCTCAAGCAGCCTAAGCGTATATAGAGAGCACAGTAGTGCTTCAGCCTGATCTGCTTGCCCTATGTTCCTAAACCAAGGGGTAGAAGAGATGTCACAAACCCATTGAGCTGCTCTGCTCCCTCTATGGATCTCTCTAAAACCAAAGTTCCCATCGCCAATCATACGAATTATGCTTCTGAAGCAACATGAAGACTATGGACCACAGAAGATCCATGTCACAAAGGCTCCAGTGATGACAAATGGTAAATGTCAGCAAAGAATCATGACACTTACCATCAAATCACTAGGTAGTTATGAAACAGCTTCTTCTTAATGTCTTTATCTCTGGCTTAAAAGCTCGAGATCGAAGTTTCCAAGCTGGTGGCACAGGACTGAATGACAGTGATGAATTTAAGAAATTTATCACTATGAGGCTATGTGCAGTTTAACACAATGCTTATTCAGATCATTTAAAAAATTGATGGACTCTTAAAATAATTGTAGAAATCAAAACAGCAAGTGTATCATCTTCCTGTAAGATTCTAAAAAGCAAATGTACTCAGAGTTTACAAGGTCCTTATTGATTTTCTGTATTATATGTTCTTGAGATCTTTATTAAATATCTTTAGAATCATATTTTATGGGTTCCTGGAAGAATATGCTGTGTCTGCATAGTTTCTATGCAAAGCACAGGATTAAGTAAACTTTTTAAGCACTGACATTAATAATGCTGAACAATTTGCAACCCATGCCAAAGCATAATGTTGCTTAGAGGAAGGCGGAGAATATTCTAGATTTCTACATGCCAAGATACAGATAATTAACTTTAATCTCTCACAAACAATGCTCAGAGAAGAAAAATATACTTGCAGTTATTTTTTGGCAGGTAAGTAGTGAAGAATTAGGAGAAAGAAAGCAAAATGCAAACGTCTGGAGACTGTGGGGGGGAAAGCCTTCCATCTTCCTACTGAAAAATAGAATAGTCACAGACAGGAACTGTCTGAGAGGAAGTAGGCATTTTCCTTTAAATGGCAAAAGAAAATAAGCTTGTTGAATAAAACAAACTGGCAAGATGCTGCATTCATACCTTCCACTGGAGGCTTGTGTCAAACACAGCAAAGCCCTTTCCCAGGGACCATTTGTGTGAGTAAAAACAGACTTCCACAGCACACATTGAAAAATCTGGTGGTCTACTGCTTTGCAACATTGGCAGAGTTGGCCCAGTAGCTCCTACGTGAGGGTGGGGATCTGGACCACAGCTGGCTCCTGGGGATGTTCCTCTGCTCTCTGCAAGGGGGGACACGGCTCTGTGCTTCTCCCCATCAGCAGCGAGTGTGCAGCCTCACAGGCAGCACTTCCCACCCTCAGGGCTGATAAACTCCTAACAGATACCTCAGATACCTCACGATTGTCCACATACCTACCCATAGCCTGAGCAGCTTACTAAAATGAAGAAAACAGTGTAACAAAAAAGCTGCAAGCAAACCAAACGCAAATGGCTTTCCATTCTCCTCAGCAGCATTATTTTAACCACAGTTTTTTGGCATCTGTCACCTACAGTTCTTTTGAATGTCCTGCATATACAAGTCAGAGGCCCAGATTGCACAGCAAAACCACATGCTCCTCACCTGCCCTGAGCTTTGAGGTACTCCCCTATTCATTGATCTCCATTTATATTCCCTTGGACACAGCCTTTGGGATACCAATGCAGATTATTCTCTCTGGACAGCATCTTGAGCGCATTAGTGTTATTGCTCTTTACTGCACCAAAACCACCAGTGGGTATGCCAACCATCTATGTGATTATCTAATTACTATTGCCTGCCTTTCCTATTTAATTGCCGTTGCCTGCTTTTCCTAGGGCTGAGTCCTTGCACTACGTGAAGACAACTCCTCCTCTTCCTCTTCGGCCAACTGCTGGATGGCCCCCCCTTCATTTTTCACTACTGAGAATCAGTCAGGGCTATCAGTAGACTTGGAAAGTTACACAAAGCAATGCTTACATGTATATTCTCTTGAGAATGCTTTACGGTGTAGTTTTCAGCAGCAAACAGGGCATTAAGACAAATTACAGACTTGGTCAGAAGGGGCAGTTCAAGCCCAAAGGCTCCAGTCACTCTCCAGTCACTGCCTATCCAGAGACCAAAGGCAGCTTCAGCCCCAGCACACCCGTGGTGGTTGAGCACCTACAGCAAGATGGGATGACTTCAGGCCTTGTTGCTCAGTCTGCACACATCTATAACAGCAACTTCTTCCTCTTCAACTTTTTACCAGTGTTTCTGTTGGACCATAAAGATCTCAAAACACATTACAAAAGTTTTTATGGCAGGAATACTATTTTAGAAAGAAAACTGAAGCAAAAGGTGGACTATGAAAGCATGCAAAGGGCCTCTCTTCCACTCCCATGCCCTACACCAGGGTTCTTCCCTCTTTGCTTCGCCCCACAAGCACACGGGCCCTCAAAGGATGTGACCACAGGGGCTCTCCAGAGTGGGGAACATGCGTATTACAGTCTGTGTGGGGATTTCCTCCTCCTTCGGGGGAATCACACCTTCTCTCTAACCTTTACTTGGTCTTGTGCAGAGATGTCATCCAAATGGCATCCCAGCCTGTCTGCCTACAGCTGCTGTGTCTTCCAGGAGGGCGCCCCTGCAGAGGGCGAGGGGAGGATAAAGGTGGTTTGGCTCTGTCAGGCAAAGCGCTGGCTCAATTCTGGCGACAGCAAATGTTACAGTCTCTGTCTTATTCTGACCACTAAACAGCGTTGCTTTTGGCCAAGTGCTTAGAGCAGCCAGAATCTTTAACCAAATCTCTTATTTCTTCCCCAAGTTTCCATCAGACTGGTTTATGTGTCTTTTGCTCCTTTTAAAGGGTGGGGTAAATCCCTCCCTGCAGTCAGCGATCCCCGCTAGCACAGACTAGTGCCATTTGCATGCCATATTGCCAACAGCAAGCCCTGAGAGTCATGAATGAGAGCACAAACATCACAAGACTGCCTAAAAAGATTTAAAACAACAATAAAATTTAAAATAACATTTTAAAGTAACAAAGGGAGTTTCTTTCCATGACCCTTCAGATGCTGGGAATTTAGGTTCATTTTTTTTCCACTCTTTTTCCACTGTCTTGCAGCCTGGAAATATTTTTTAGAAATGAAAGCTGAGATTTACACACTTCTGAGTGCCGGTACGTTACACTTTCTACCAAATTTCATGATAAAGCCTTGGGAACTGGTAATATTGTGCAAATTCCACTTAAATAGTTACTTTGAATCTGCAAATAAAGTTAAGCAAATGAAGTCAACAGAGCATTTCTTATTATTTTTAAATAATTTAAATATTTAGCATGCATGACATGA
Source organism: Calidris pugnax (assembly GCF_001431845.1). Lineage (NCBI taxonomy): Eukaryota > Metazoa > Chordata > Aves > Charadriiformes > Scolopacidae > Calidris > Calidris pugnax. The sequence goes on along the minus strand of NW_015090803.1, from coordinate 5,233,418 downwards.
TTGCTACAGCATCTGGAAGTGAAAACAGAGTTTATTTGATCCTGAATCTCTTGCCATGTATGCGCTTACAAGAAACCAATAGATATCCAAACCCTGTTTTCATGTGCAAACTAAATTGTATGCCCATAAAAATGCAGTAGCAAAGCATGAGATTGCTTTAGAAAAGGAGATTGGTTTCCTCAGTGTTGTAAAGACAGGAATCGGACCCTTTTCACTTCCTAACCAATGTATTCATGTTTGTAAACAATATCACATAGAGAAAAGCTTTATTTTTCTACATAATTCTATAACAGAAAACTGCTGTTCATATTAGAAACAGTACTTTTAGTGCCTAAATTTGATTACGTGTTTTTCTCTTCTCTCTATTTCTAAAACACCTTCTAAAAGCACAGATTTCCTGTCACTACTTCAAATTTGCAATACCCCATTTTTTTCAACTCTGTCTTGGAAAAGTCCCAGAGAATCTGGTTACCACCTTCTTAATTTTGAACAATCTGATTCAGGGTTGGTCTGAATCAAACAAGCTTCTATAAAGTGTCACTAGATTCTATTAAGTAGCCATTAGCAGCGCTGAATCATCATGCCCGTTCTACTGGAAGACTTATTAGTTTTAAGAATTTCCTCTGAATGTCAAGTTTCCAGTTGTAAATGGTTCCATTGTGCTTCTCGTTTGGATCTTTGTCACCCTCTAGTGTCACGACAACGGAAGCCAGAAGCAAAAAAGGCAAGTTATAGTGGAAAGGTATCTACACAGACCTGGGATCCTACAGAAACCAAGAGGATACAGACGATAGATATAGCAAGTGCAGTCATACAATAGCATGATACAGAACAAAGAATCAAAAGCCAGCTAGGGATGTAGCTGCAAGCTCTGTGCAGCTGTGTCACAACACGGGTGTGCTGTTGCCAAGCTCAAGTAGCCGTGGCACTTCGCAAAGTGCCTGTCAAATCTCTCCTTGCTTGGACTTATCAGTGTCTCATAAAGACATTTTTGAAAAGCAAATGCTTTTGTATTTGAAAAGCAGTGGCATCACATCCAGCAGACTGCTGCTGATGGTGTCCAACACGAGATCTCCTGGATGCCACAGATTATATCTGTCCTTGACCAAACACATTCCCCTTCCAGCACAGGATAATGCTGTTCAGCCTAGTTTAGGTGAAAGCAAACAAAACATGAGTCCTACCTTTCCCTCACAGTTTTCCACAATTACAAGAATGAAACAACCTTCCTAATGTGCTTCAGCACATCCATTTCCTTCCCTCCTTTCCTTACCTTCGTCTCTCACCTCATCAAAATCACCTGAACTCTCAGTCTCTGATACCAACACTATCTTCTCTCAGGTTCTGAAATTTCATCTCTCTCCTCCCCATGCTCACTAGATACACGTTCTTTGTGGGGTTTTTTTCTGCAATGTTAATTTTCATTATTCCTCCTGCCTTCTTTTTCCTTACGGTGGGATTACTTATATGCCTTTTTTTTTTTTTTTCCCAGAATACATCCTGCAATTCTGCCCTCAGAGAGGACTCCCAGGAAGCACATCTTGAGCCTGCACTTGTGAAACGCTGTCAGAAGCGGAGCTAAGCCTTGCTTGGTGGACAAGTAAGGAGGGCACATGCACAGGTGGGGCTGGCAGCCAAGAAGGTAGCAAGGGAGTGCAGTAGGTGGGGGTCTAGCAGCAACTGGATGGGCAGAGCAGGAGGAGCAGCAGGCTGGGGTGGGAGCTTTTTGGGGAGAGTTATGAAGGGACAGGGTAAAAGCTATAAAGAGAAGGAGGCTCCTCACTTGGGGGCCCTATGGCTGTTGCAGGGCTGGAGGATGAGAATTGGGAAGCTGGAAGGAATATTTGCCACATTTCATCATAGAAATGTTCTACTGCTCAGTGTTACAGTTTGTGTAGCACTTTGTGATCCTCCAGATGAAAGAAAAAATGAAAAAAATTATGGCATTTAATATAAGAACCTGGGAAAATCTGAAAAATGCAAATTATCTCATATAGACGAATTTCTTACATAAAACTATGTTTCCCTGATCTGGCAAATAGTTGATTAAATAGATTCCATGTTAAAATATGGTTTGCTATATTGAATGGCTATGCATACGTATATTTTTGGACCTTGATTTCTAGGAATAAGCACCATTTAGTTAATCCACATCTGGTACACAGTGAATAATGCTGCATGTTTTACTCGGAGTCATGCCAAAGTTTTAAGTGATCAACAGAAACAGTGTCTGCAAACTGAATATACAAGAACATAAACTATAATGACAAAGGACTGGACTTTTAAGAGACCAAACACAGAATTGAAATAAAATTGATGTATTGAGGTTCAGTACTCCGGGGGCTGAGTACCTAAGTCACAAGGTTTTTGACAGATTTGGGGACTGCTTTGTAGAAAGCAACTGGTACTTTGCAAGATCAGGTCCACAGAGAAAGAAGGGTCAATGATTTTAAAGTCGTAGCTGAAACTCCTGCATTTAGCAATCTGATGAAACCTTGGTACATGAATGGATTAGCATTTCCCACAGTATTATACTAATTCCTCTGCTGTTTACACAGCACTAATTTTAAAATGGTAAAGTGATATTTAAAACACAAGGATCAACAGCAAGATTTTTTTGGCCATAAGCATTCAAGAAAAATATCACCCTATGATGTGTTTCAGGAACATAAAATGTAACTATGACAGAAAAAGTACGAGTTTACTATGTGTGAATTGCAGCAAGAGACAGTGCTGATAGTAGCACCTATGACTAAGTTTGCCTGACACTTTCTATGATAATACCCTATATTCTGTTGCTATAACTTAGCAGTACTTTAACTGTTTGCTATTTTACCATTGAAATTTCACACAGTCATATGTGTTTGCTGCAGACCAAATCACTTTTCCTTCCCTCTCTCCCTCGATTCCTCCTTCATTCTCACACTCTCTTCTTCCTTTCCTGTCTCCTCCAAACTACATAGGTCTGTGTCTGTTCACAACCTTTTCTCTGAACAGCTGCAGCACTTCACACCTTGGAAAAGTGATCTAAAATTTGTAAGGGTACAATTTCTGTGCAATCCTTTCCCAGGTTCAGTGAAAAGCCTACCAAGCTTGACCAGGGTCCAAATCTTTGAAAAGTCTCTTCATCAGTGCTCAGGAGGGACCCAATTGGCATTTCGTACCTGAAATTTCAAAGGGTGCAACAATACTCTCAGCCAGGAATGACAGAGCTTTTTCTACCTACAACTGCAGCTTTGGGATTTTACAGGTCAGAACCAAAAGCTTGTTCTTCCTGGGGTTTTATCCTCCTTTTTTTTTCCTTTCTCTTTTTGTTATAGGTAGAGGATGAAGTTGCCTGATATAAATGCAGGGTACAAATGGGTGTGAAGTTGATACATGAGGAAACTGCTGAGAAAACCTAGTATAAAAGTGAACTGGAAGCTTGTGGAAAGAAAGAAAAACTGGGTCAAGAATTTATGATGCGGAGATAGTAGGATTTAGGGGTCAGAGAGGAGAGAGAGAGAAGTAGGAATGATTAAACAAGGGATTTAGTGGGGACACGAGGAGTGGAGCCAGAGATCATGATGGGATGTCCCATGAAAATCATGGAAAAAATTATAAATCTCTGGAAAACAATTATTTGCAAGTGCATATTAGTACTTGTTAGTCACTTATGAACTTTCCAGAATGTACCAGTACTCATCACATTGTCCCAAATTCCTCTGTATCTCTTGAGTCACGCATATGCTAGGTCACGTATTCAGCACTGGAATTCAAGTAACCATGGACAAGTTTAAACTTTTTATTTCTGTTTTACCCTCGAATTTACCCTTCGGCCGAAGGAAAAGTACACTGGGCCAGCCTCCAGGAACTGTTAGTTCTAGCTTCATATGTGACTAATGTATGACTTCTTACACTTCACTGTCTTTGTTACTGAGTCCTCTCCTCAGCAACTCAGCCACGGTACAGCTAATATTGTTCTGAATATTTATCATGTGGAAATACACCCTGCAGAGATGTGTCACAGGATTTATGTTACTGCAGCATATAATTACCACTCAAAAAAGTAATGTGACAACGTGTCTTATTGGAACCGAGTTCTCAAAAACTTATTTTTAAAACCCTTTTTGTCTGTTTACATAGTGTTTTTAACCTAGAAACAATGATTCAGCAAAACCTGTAGTTTACAAGCTAATAACATCTTGAACTGTATTTGTAGTCCAAGTGCTTGGTTAAAGCACATGAAGGTGGAAAGGCCACACAGCGAGATTCTGAACAGACAGGAATCTAAGTGAGAGGACATTTAGTACCTGGCAAGACTCAGTCCTCAGCGTGTAACTTGGACAACACTGGAAATCAAGGCATCCTGGTCCCCATCCCTCTGCTGTAATAACTGATTTCATCATGCTGTCCTCTCCATTGTTTTATGATGCATCCCTGTAAGACTGTTGGCTACACTAATTTCTGGTTTATGCAAGCAGAGTTGCCAGCTTCAGTTGGCTTTCTACCACCTTTGCACCACAGCCAAGCATTTCCCCCCATCAGCAAAGCATCACAACACCGCAGGAGGCGGACACGGTTGGGCTACTTAGTCTCCCAGCTTTCTCCCCACTGGTCAGGGAATTAATGCGGTTAAAATCTAACATGTTTTAAGATCCCACAAGTAAATTCATTTATACTGGTTAAATTAAAAATAGCGGCTACGCTGTGACAATAGCAGCAGGGGAAATCCCAGTTGGTCTTTTGGAACGTTTCGGGCTTCCCGCTTCACCGCCTCTGCTGCAGTGTCCCCCCTTACATAACCCAGCAAGCGGCACCGACACACTCCTCTGAGCAGGCACGCTGCCAGAAATAGTTGGTCTATTGAATGCCCGTGGTACACAGGCTGACGACTTTTGTGACCCTCCTCCACACGAACTTCAGCTTTAAATGGCAAAGAAGTGTTTGCACTCTTCTCCCTCGAGAAACCCAGATTTACTTTTATGAGGCCATCAATATTAATGTTCATGCAGCATTCCAAAAAGCTCTTTTCCCCTTCCTCTTGCACTGCCAAACTTGAACAATGAAGCAACTTTGTAATCAATATCTTATTTAAACTGTTTCTTCTTTCTTCCTCCTCCTTTCCCCTTTCTCTTTCCTTATTTCTTTGAGGGCAATTTTTTTTTTGGCTGCTGAACCCTATCTTTACTTTTCTTTCTAATGTTTCCCTTGTTTATGTGGCCTTCTTTGCTTTGGGCTTGCATCAATTTCCTCTGTAGCATGCAATCACATAGTTATACAAATGTCTCCATAATGCTGAAATTGTCACATACATTCCAGATGTCAAATCCAAAATGCCTTGGGTTTTGAGAAGAAAGGCAGAAGAGGAGCAGAACAGACTCATATGCACTCAAGAACTGGGGATTTGGGAAGGTGCACATTCCCCATAAAGCCTCCCAGAACCACAAGAATTACAGAATGCAACGCAGCCACTCACCAGAGCAGAGTCCCTGCAGGCTCTCTGTCAAATGGGATGGTTCTTCTCTTCCGAACTATAGATGCTCCACAGATGAAGATGTGTTTTTTCGGAGAAGAGTTTCTAAACTTTATCCAAGCATGGTCTGTGTTTCACTGGAGATTGATCGATCCATAGGGCTGATAACAGGAACTTCTACCTCTTTTTCCGTCTTCAGTTTTACCTGCAATTGTTTTTTAGACATCCTTATTTCAAGGAATTAAGCAAGAAGAGAAAGCTGTTTACTTTCACACAAAACCTACAAAACTCGGAAACCACTCTATGTATTCTTGAGTGCTCATCTAATGACTTTCATGTAAATATAGATATTGAACTCAAACTGCTGCGGCTGCTTCACATCGTCTGGGAAGTTGAGTGTAGTTGACAGCCAACTTGTGTCAGCAAGCTGGGGAAGGGCCTTGGTCCAAGCTATACTATGAAGGCATGTCTATGTAGTCAGGTGGAGACAGTTGTGGAACAGCTTAGCTCATTTTCTAAGGTGCAAAATGGAAGACACATTGAATCCAAAAGCTGTTTGGACACGCTAATGTGGAACTGTGCCCAAGCTAATAAGTTCTGCTCAGAGGCAGGTTATTCTTTTACATAAGTTGGCTAGTCCCTTATTTGGTGAGGTATATATGCTACAGCTTGAAATAACACAGTTCAGCCTGAAATAGGAACATTGGTTGCTAGACAAAGTCTGCTCAAAATGCCAGACTTTCTTTTTCTTTCTCATGTTCATCCTTCTGAAGAACCTAGGAAGGTCATCAACTAGCATGGGATATATTATGCTTGCATAGCAGAAGTAAAGCTGAAGTTAAGAGGCTTAACTTAATGGTTTGTTTCTCTTTCATATTCACAATGCCTTTCACTCTGCAGGAAAAAGTGAAAGGAGACAGAAGAACTACCATTCCATTAGTCAAATAAATGCCTCTTTTTCCCTTGTAACTATCTAATGTATACATTAATTTTAAGTTATAGTGGTAATGTATGCCACAATGCATTTGAAGTTTACCATTTTTAAAGTTAAATATTACAGATAAATATTTTTTTTTCCAATAGAAAGGCTCATTAGAGTTATCAAATGTATTATTATAAGATTTTAACCTTATATTGAAATGCTTGGTGTCATCATAACATGACCTTATAAATGTCTTTTCAGGGAACTTTATGATAATGCACTTTTATTTCCCATTCTATACAGACTCTAATTTAACAGATTCACATGTAACAATGTTTATTGCTTTACTATGTCATTAACAAAACCAGATGACCTCTCTGTGTCAGAGGTAAGCCATTCTATATACCATCCTACTCTTTTTCCTGTTACCATGACTAAGGTCTTAATTGGCTAGGGTTCTCAGCAATAACTTTCTAATCCTTTACCTGCATTTGCTAAAAATTGATAAAAATATAAGTAACCCCAGGACACAGCTTGGACATAATCCTGAACTTACGCCTCTAAAATGGTTTCTGGATGGCGTGAGTTTCATAATCTCCTGCACTAATTGTGCACACTTTTATCTTAATTAGTCTTTCAGGCTGTATCTCATAGAGTCTAGCACTTTGTTTTTAAAAAAATATGTTTATTCAGTTAAAGAGTAAAAGCTGTAAGTTGGGAAAAGACTGATGCTTAGGTTGTAGAAGTTGTTTTCACTGTAGAGTTAAATTGAAATCTACATTGCATTGACTCCTCCTATGTTGTCTTGAACAAAAGCATCTCCATAAGAATTGCACAGAGATAGCTCTTTAACTCAAGTTAACTCTGTAGCAAAGAGAACAAGCCTGAGGTGCCGAAAAGACTTGAATGTTCATTCTCTCTAGTGGGACTCCCATGCAAAGAAACAGTTACCATTGGAAATTGGTGAGTCACACATCTGACTTGTACTTCAGGATAGGAGAAATCTTGTGGCAGGACCTAGTTCTGTCTGTTGTGCATAGACGTAATGTTGTTCTGTCTGTTGGGTATTGAAGCTACCTTAGACTAGATCTACTTATATACAAAGTGCAAAATCGGGCTGGGTTGCATCCCATCTATTAGCAATGGTTAACACTTTAGTGAAAAAATCCTTCATGCTTTCCTAGGGTACTGACAACTTTTGACTGGGATGTGACTATTGTGCATAAGAGCAGTAAAACTGAACAGTGAAACTGACAGACTCCTTTCTTAGATGAACACACCACATCATTTCCCCAGACCTATGGATTTCATTGCCCTCTCACAACAGAGCCCCCTGAAGCCAGTGTTTATGTTTCATAAACAGTAGACAATCACATTTGTTTAGAGTTGACTGAGGTACAGTTTAGCTGTTTAGATAAAGTCCTTTTGTCTCTGCAGGCTTTTTCAAATCTCCATAGAGCAGGAATTGCCTCTCAGACAGTGTATACTGTTTAACGGCAAATAAAAATAAAAAAATACTCCCTTGTCTTGATTTTGAACCTACCATCTGCAACTGGCATTGCAGGCAACCCAGAGTGTTGTGGTTTGGGCTCGGCTGGCCACTAGAATGAATGACATGCTCTATCTAACCTCTCTCCCAAGGGAGAGAAGAATGAGATAGAGAGAGAGACTTATGGATGGAAATGAAAACTAAAATTATTGTAATGAAATATTATTAATATAAAGATAATAATATTTTTTTAAAAGAAAATAAATATAAACAAAATATACAAAACCATATTGCGCTCCCAGGATGATGATCACATCACTGGCAGGCACCAGGAAAGCCAGGAACTGGCTTTCAGGAATGCAATCAAGAACTGGATTCAGGAATGCACAGATTGGGATCAAAGGCAGATGAATAGACAGGGTCCTCCTCAGACACCAGCCATTGAAGAAAGAGACTGACCCCTTTGATCCCTCAGGTTTATACTGAGCATGTTGCACATGGGATGGAATACCCCATCAGTCAGGTTTGGGTGCCCTGTCCTGTCCATTCCTCCCCTCAGGTGTGATCCCTCTAGGCTCTTCTGCTTCTGACCCTCCAACTTGGTACATAACAAAGTCAGCTGAAGTCAGCTGTGATAGCAATAGGTATAAGCAGGTACCTCTCAGCATACCATTCCTCGGGTCTCACTATAAGCATCAGACCTTATCTGCTAGAAGCGGACACTGTCTGAAAAATATGCCATTTATTTCAGAGAGCCTCCAACTTGGTACATAACAAAGTCAGCTGAAGTCAGCTGTGATAGCAATAGGTATAAGCAGGTACCTCTCAGCATACCATTCCTCGGGTCTCACTATAAGCATCAGACCTTATCTGCTAGAAGCGGACACTGTCTGAAAAATATGCCATTTATTTCAGAGAGCTAGTTAGTTAGAAGAGGCTTAGCTGAAAAGAAAAATTACTGAACAGAAAACTGGTTCTGTTTTACCTCAAACCAGGAAGAGAGAAAGGGAATAATCCCTCCCTATTCATTTTTGCCATGCCACTAATAATTTTATGACCTGTTACATTGTATCCCAAACAGTTATTTCTTATCCAAGTCAAAGTATCCCTATTCTATTAAGTTTCATGCTTTATGGAAACGATTCCTTATTTTTGGACACACATACTGCCATCATTACTATCTTTCCTAGGTCTACAATGTTTCTTATAAGCACGACCAGAACAATGCACAGTTTTCAAAATGTGTGTCAAATTTATACATCTGGACCTGCAAATTGCATCATGATTATAACTGCATCATTGTTTCTGTTTTATTGGCCATTTCATTCTCCTAATACTTTGAGGTTTTGGTTGCTTTCCATTGCTGAGTATTAATCTGACATTTGCATACACTATCTCTCCAAGAACTCAGACACCTACTTCTGTAGTTGTTACAACTTATTTAGAGCTGCACTTGTATAATTCTAAGGAGGCTTTTCTTGTGCCCATGGGTACTGCTCTGAATGTAACATTTAATTTCTTCCACCATTTACTGCCAAATTGCTCTGTATTGAGAGAACATTCTGTATCCCATTGCAAATGATTCTTGGTTTGTATCATCTACTTATCTTATGACCTCACCATTTACTTCTTTTCCAAGATATTCAAAATGTATAGTAGCACAGGAGAGAGCATAAAACCTTGAAGAGCACCTATGAGTAAACCACTGCCATTGTGAAAAAGGAACACTATCCTTTCAATCCCTACCCTGATTTCTGAAGTTTTTCTTTCACTTATACATGAACACCTGAGAAAACATGCCCTGTCTCATGCTTGCTTTCTTCAGCATGCTTTGGTGAAGGATCTTGATGAAAGTTTTTGGACATAAATCTTTAATGTATCATCCAAATCATTCTCATTCACCTGCATGGGGATTCTTTCAATGAACTCTGATTCTATGAGTTTGCCCATTTTTCATCACAGCTGGTATCAGCTTGCTCTGTGCAGAGGTCAGGCTTATTGGTCTGTAATACCTGAGCTCCCCCTGAATTTAAAAACAAAAGGAACGTCACATTTGCCACGTTCCATTCCTTTGCAACAGAGGCCAATCTACGTGTTGAGCTGCATTGCAGTTAATAATTTGTCACATATATCAGACTTCCTTTAGAAGTGTTTTGAAAACCTGATCTAATCTAGGTGATTTGTTACCACTTGGTTCTATCTAATCTGAAATTTCTTCTCTGACACTTCAATTCAAGATAATTTCTTTGACTTGGCCCCATAAAAAAGGTTCTGCTGTGGAAACCTGCCCAAGCTTGTCCATGGAGAACATTAATGTGAAAAATTAATTTAGCATTTCTGCTCTGGGCTTATCTTTTTAAAAAGCTCCTTTTATATCCCAAACATTATAGAATGCCTATAAACTGCCTGGCACAATTCATGCTTCTGATGTGTTTAGAAAAAGTTTTATTATTCATTCTTATGCTTATCAGAAGTTATTCCTCAAAATATTTTTGGCCCACTTTATAAAGGATTTATATTAAATGTGGAAGAGTTTATGTTCTTTTCTGTTTTCCTCATTTCAACATAATTTCCACTTTTTGAAGACTGACTTATTTCTAACAGCCGCTTTCACATTTCTGTTTAATCATGCCAGCTTTCTGTGTGCGTGTGGTCCTTTTAAAGTCTTTTTTGATAAGTAGTAAATGTTTGCTTTTAGTCTCTGGTATAGCATCTTTAAACAATCAGCATGCCACCTGCAAACTTTTTATTCCTTTGGCTGCTCCTTTTAATTCCTCCTTAATAGCCATGATTTGCATATTTCAATAATGCATAATAGCCTAATAGGAGATACATATCCTTTGATACTGTCTTTTGGTTCCTAGGCAAATCCTCATAACATAGGAATTTCTTTTTAATTACGATTTCTAATAACATCTGTGTGTTGTTAGTTTCTCCCAGAACCCTGCTTTGTTTCTTGGGGAATTTGACCAACTTGTCAATGACAGGAGAATCAATCAGATCTCAGATAAGATAGCACAGAGTAAATCACCCTCCAGCTGGTCTGAATGGTACTGAGTAGGTCAGCGGGGCTTGCACTGACGGTCTCCTTCTCCTACAGCCTGGGCTTGCTCTCAGGGTTTGCACAGTTAGCTGCAAAATTCTTTGTGAATATGAGGAGAATTATAAAAGTGTTAGGAGATTTGGTAGTGCAGACATCTGCAATTTAGAGAGGTTAATTTTGAAAGTAGTGCTGGTTAAAGCAAATAAATTAAAAGAATGTGAGGTTGAAACTGACCACAGAGATTTAACTACCACTGAATTGCATATTGAAGTCTCATGGATTTGCTAAGCAAAACAAAATAATTTCAGTCCATCGACTCCTACATTGCACTTCTGCTGAATGTGAGTCACATCCAGATTTCAAGACATTCATTTCTCTCCCCAGTAACTTCCCAGAATAGTAAAATTAATAACTGATAACATAGAAAGTGAAATGTTTAATATAAGAAAGCTGCACATATACTAGGATGGAAAAGACTATTTCAGCAATACACAAGTGCCTAAATAATGAAAAAGAATGTTTATCATACTTGCCATGGGCTTCTTAAAACATTTTCTTTTTCTCTCCTACAGTGCCATCTGGTGATACTCTTTAGAAAAAGCTGAGTCGAATAAAGCTGATTTAATTTAAGAGTGCTCATGCTATGAAGGATTCTAACTTTCAGTTACGTCTCTCATAAGCTTATCATGGACTATGTTTTCTGTGTAACTTGATTGCTGTTGCTATAGACATAGATTTTTTTCATTTTAGTGGACATCTTACTTTTTCTATGCTTATTTTCAAAAGCCTTGATTCCTGTGATTTAGTCTTTTGACACAAGCAATTACTACATTAAATAAGTAAATTATTTTAGAAGATGTGAAACCTTTCATTTTCCTGGTAGTTCTTAAAAATAATTTTTTTACATCCAACAAAAAATGTTGTATATTTTAATTTATAGGAGGAATTCCTGGTCAGGTTGAAACTTCTGGGAAAATGGAATTGGCTTTGTGGGCAAGAGTATGGCTCATAAAGTTTTTTTTATCCTTCTGGTGGAAACAGGAAAGTGTGTGTTTGTCTTGCATGCTGTGGAGGAAAATGTATTACATCTCCAAGAGCAACTTACACCTGCCATCTTGTCTCTGGCTGACTCTCACTCCAGATGTACAGCAGCAATCAAGAAGAGAGCTCGAAGAAGTCTCAGGAGACCTATAAAGTCAACAAAATGGCTTATGACCTCTTTTTTGTTCAATATTTCATGGTGTATAAAAAAACCCCAAAGTGCTGAGGTTTTCCATTTGATTTTCCATTTAAAAGACAGATCTTGTAAGAGTGTAAGGTTTATCACATCAGGGAAATGGGAAAAGTGTAATTCAGTTGAGATGTTTTTTCAGCTCAGGCTGTTTTCAGCTGTTTAGTCTGTTACTTTATTTTTGCACCACTAATTCCTACATCTGGAAGGGAGAGTTCAATATCCCCGTCTCTCTCAAAGAGAAGAATAGTGAATACTCTCACCTCAGGTGTTTGAGTAATCCAGATGTGAAAATAACGCAAAAAAAAGCCTTGAAATTTCTGGTATTCAATGTAAATAATTAGGTAGGTGAGAGGATACAAATAAAATGATACTGTTTAAATGAAAGCTTTTGTTGTTTCAGTACAAATCTGAGTGGTCAGACTAATCAGACATTGTTTTACTATGCTCACATTTAAGGTCCCTGTTTTATTATCAGTCAAAATGCTGCAGGGTAATAAAGGGTTTGTATAGCCTCAGCCTAAATCAACTTCTGTTTTGGATTAAGAATTACCCAGGAGGTGAGCTGCCTCATCCTCTTTTTGGTTTAATTCCTTTTGCTTCCATTCCATTCAACATATACTCTGAACAGGATGTTCTGCTTCTGCCTCTTGTATTCCTAAAGCTTTTGTATTCCTAATCCTTTTGTGGGAACTGCTCTGTGTGTCTCTTCTGCCTAATTTAACCATAGTTTATATGGCTATAAGATAAAGATATTTTATACCTCACTAGTCAAGTGTAAACTATTACAGTAAATCGTGTTATTTTCACAAGTTTGGTAACAAGTGCTAGCTGGCATTATAAGTGTGGAAGTAACACTTTTATTTCCACATTCCTGCTTTCATCATTCACATCTATTTCTTCAGGGGAAGAATGATACTTGATGTCACATTGAGCAGTGTCTCTCTACTATATTTAATTCCTGGACAGGGAAAAAATATTGCCTAAATACGAAAGGTCACAATTAAACTCTGCAGTATAAATGTACCACTCCTGATTTCTCTGTTTTATTAAACCTTAACAGCATCTGACCGTAACAGAACACTGTCCTGAGGCCACAGGGAACATTTTCTCAAGTACTGTTTAACTGTGTTTTTCTTTGTTTTTCCTCAGTTGTTTTTCAAGCTGCTACAGCAACCAGGAGAGGAGCTGCTGTGCTTGCACTTAGCTCTGACTTGCATTAAGGCTATGTTCTAGTTCTGTAATGATTTAGGTGGAAGTTGTGTAATTGCTACCCATATTTAGACCTAGCTGTGTTTCCAGGCCAGAGAGATATCTTTCAGTAAACAAAAATCAAACTGCAAATTCTAATAAGGAAAAAAAAATATGGAAGAGACACTGTGCAAGGAAAAGCAATTCTTTTTTATCAGTTTTCTTCCACATTCATGATACAATTTCTCCAGCAAAGATCTGTTACATTTATTGTAACACAAAAGGGACAAATCATTTTGTTATCTTAAACCTGCTTCCCCCAACAACCATGACCTTTTTCCTCTCTGTGTTTGCCATCCTAGGCTCTTTTTTTTTTTTTCTTTCTTTCTTTTGTCTACCTGAAGCCAAGAGCTGACCATTCCTCAGGTGGAATATTCCTTTGGGATGTTCCAGTATTGCTCAGCACAAAAGTTCTGCAGATATTTCTGGAAATATCTGAAGACAGATAAACGGTGCCAATGGGATTTGTTTCAGGAATACGGAGTACGCAGGCTCTAGTCTGAGTAGAGGACAAAAAGAATGCAGACTGCTGTTTCACAGCAGTGTTTTTGTTCTTGAAATACTCTTTTAAGGTTCAGACTTTGCTATATAAATATCATTCAGAAAAGTATCTTCTTAAATACATTTTGGGAAAACCATTCATTAAATTAATATACTTCTATTATTAAATTTCAAACACTGTGCTCCATCTTTTCAAACGCTCCACAGCTCTGTTGTTCTCCAAACACAAAGAGAATGCAATGACTAAAAAGCTATCAGACCGAAGCACAGACAGTGAGTGCAGCATATTTGTGGGGTGCTTGGAGACAAATGAGATTTTGGAATAGTGGTGACTCATTTAATTGCACAGCTATCACAAGATAATGTGATAGTATTAACATAAGTAACTATGTGCTGCAATTATTCCTCTCAGAGTGTTATATGCTAGCATTTATAACAGTGTTCACTGCTTCCAGCTCATAAAACAAATCCTGAAAGTATTCTCATAGAGATTACTTTGCAAGTATTCTGAACAAGCTATTAGATTTTGTGTGTATATGGCACCGTTAGCTGCCTCTATCCAGCAGTAAGTGCCACTGGATCTGGCAATTACTGACGAAGGCAGGAGCAGGCAGTTTGGTGCTCAGAGCTGAAGAGCTGTCAGTGAAGGCAGTGCCAGACCAGCAAGTGGGAAGGAAGTCTTTAACCAGCCGTTCCGGAGCTACAGCACACACCATCAGTGATGCACAAACACTGCCAGAATGGCAAGATGTCCCCCTTTTGTGCACACAGCCCTGAAAAGCCAGGAGATACTACTGAAAACTAAATTTAGGAACACTCTTCATAGATCAAATAACTCAAAACAACTGGCCAAACTGAACGGAGCAGAACAATTTGACAACTGGCAAGAAAATGGGTAAATTAATGGGGTGCCTATAATGAGGTGTGTTAAATTCTAATTCTCTACTGATATTCATTATTTCTGACCCTAAAATTGCTAAGGGTCCATCAAAACAGACACAATAAAGAACACCCGGCAAACAATTTCTGAGCCAAAGAGGTAGGCAAAGGACCCTGGAAAATGATTTATTAGAAAAGTGATCATGGTTGGAGTCAGCCTTATTTCGACGATATGTGCTTTCAAATAATGTTTTTTAAACTCTGTTCATTTACTCCTTGAATTATGGTAGGCCCTAAACCAGGTCTTCACCTTTCCAAAATGCCATCTGAATGGTGATATTACAAATTTAAACAAGCAGTCATATGTAAATCAGAGTTAATAGACCATCCCCTTTGGTATTTGGACATACATTATTCAGCTCTGGGTATCTTCTTTTTCCCCTGCGGGCTGCAGCCATGATTAAAATGTTACTTTAAAATGAATGTCTCCGCAGAGACAAAGATAGATTTAATACATAATGGATTCTCTCCCACCATGCTATTAACCAAGAAAGTTACCTCAGCATGAAGATTTCATTACATCTCACCAAAGACTTTAGATACTCCACTGCAATCTCAGAGGTTCCACAAGGCCAAAATGGATTAAAGCACAGGATCTCTTTAAAGGATATTTTTTTTTTTTTTTTAATACAAAGATGTAAGATTTCCTGTGAAGATAGCTGTCAATGTACATACATGCCAATTTCATTTTTTTTAAATACAGTCTATTATTTTTATAAAAATGCCCTGGCATGTCGTAAAGTTGGCAAGGCCATTATACATGGTGCAGTTCAACATCAAGTTTTCAACTGCATATTTTATTAAGGAGGTCATTGTGGTTCGCTGGGTGCAGAGTCAGGCTCATTTTTAGAGCGCCAGCTCATTCAAAGTCTTTGCAGTCATCACCACACAGTATTTGGAAGAAGCAGAATTTGGACCAGATGGCTTCAGATCAGAACTTGCATTTCAGTACCTTCTGCACAGATATTAAAGTAAGTTCCAGCAGTGCTCCCCGTGGACACTGCCTAGAGAGATGTTCCAAACAGACCATGAGACAATTAACTAAGATCCAAGCAGTGGGAACCTGAGGTTAAACAGAAATAACATCTCCATGCATACATAGCCTTTCAGGTTTTTGCACAGCTATTTTCCTAATCTAACCAAAGGCAAAGTAAGTCCATGGGCATATTCCTTCCATCTTTCACAGAGCTTAGCTGCCCTTATATGCTACTAGACAACAACAAACAGAGCAGCCTGCAAGCCTTAGGAATTGTCTGTCCCAAATGGCAGGCACTCACCATCTCTTTCCTCTCTGAAGAAACTCATGCCTGCCCTACCACTCGAGTCTGCTCTTAACAGACACTGATTTTTCCTCAGTGTAAGTAGAAGTCAAGGCTTTTCTCTCCAGATATCATCACTTCAAACAGGCCTAGATTAGAGCAAGAAAATGCAAGTATGACTCTCTGCTTAACTTTAATTCCTTGAAATTCAGGCTGCTGCCTAACTCTTCCAGTAGTTCTTGTTGCAGTGCAATCATCGCAAATTCACAGTGTCTGCACTGGACTGGAAATTATAACACAGCTGATTACTTAAGAACACATTTTTTGTGCAATGGTCACACAGAAATTCCCTAGGACTAATCTTTAAAAACTCTAGGCTGTGTCAGAATCACTGGAGTCTCTAGAGCTCCTACATAAGATATGAAAAAAAATTAGACAAAATCAAATCAGTACTAAAATAACCTACTTGTATTTGTCTTCACATCTTGAAACACAAAAACTTTGAAGAAAAATCTTGGATTATTATGGGAGAAGTTCTTACTTTGGGCTTATAGCATATGGTGTCAAATGATTTTATTGTGGTTTTGTGGAGCAGAAAGCTCTGTAAGAAAAATTATCAGCCCCTGATACAGCAAAGCTAAATAATAAAAGGTTTTGGAGATTTTTGCAACAGTAAATAATTTGGTCAAATAAAGACTGTGGAATACAGCTGTGTTTGTTTTCATTTTCACTCTATATTAAATATAAGACTTTTCTTTCTTATATTTGAAGTTAAAAGGCTGTGAGTGGAGCCAAAGCTAATACCTGAGACAATTTTTCTTAACTACTGAATATGCTTTATCTGGGTTTGCTTTCCATTGGCTTCTGCCAGTGCTCTGGTGAACCAATGTACTGGCAAAGCACAGAGGAACATTCTGACCTCAAAATAAGGTAGAATTTGCACTTGTGTCTAAGTTCCACTTAGAAGAGATGATACAAAACCACATGAATCATACTCCCAATCAAAATAAGCAAATTAGACTCCAAATACATAAAACTCGCAGCAGTCTGTGGATGAGGAAGCAACGGGAGCACAAACGCATGGTTCTGGTCTACAACCACTGACCTACATACAGTGAATGTGTACAGGGATGAGGACAAGAGCAAGGTTCAGCATCGTAAAGTCGTAGAAATAGATATGCAGAAAAAAAGCATTAGTCAAAAAAGTTAAGCTACTGACGAAACACAGCTTAATCATTAACCCAGAGTTATGTTGCAGGTGATGTTGCAGAGGCCCATGAGCAGTCCAGAAGTAGCCTCCTCCCCCCATAAACAAGTGAGAGACATGGATTAGTGTAGCCACCATACAATTAGCAAACAACATGCACAACGTGACCAAAAGCTGAGCAAAGTGTGAGACAGAACAAATGGCCTGCGGGACAATATGGGGCAGCTGTGGGGAAGTAAGACAGGGGCTCTGGGGCTGAGGCAGATTGTGAGCTCTAGGAGGGAAAGACGGGTGAAACGTAAGGGTAGGTGTGATCTACAGGGGTGATCTATAAGTGTGATCTATAGGTCTCTGGAGAACTGTGATGATACAAAAATATTGAAATATGAATACACTCTTTATTCATTTTGTTCAGCTGTAAACCAAGAATATGTCTAGAAATAAATGACTATTGTTATTATAAATTTTTCTGACTCACACATTCTCTACCATGGCCAGAGAGAAAACAGATCAATAATCTTAAGTACTAATTTCCGGAGCTCCAACAAGACAGTCCTTTCAGGGCAGTAAAAAATACAACCAGAATTCTTCTGCATTACCTAGACATGGTTTGCACTAGTTTGTTGCCTCCTATAAACCATAAGGTCTGTTTCCATCTACAAAAAGGGAACTCCGGATGTTAGAGGTAATGTGATTGACCAGCAATACCCTAATTCTCATCACATTTTGTTTTGCTGTAAATGATGCTAAAGAAAGAAGAAATCAAGTAGTCTTTATCTGAAAGCATATTAAATGCAAAATCTTCCATGTGTCAAAATTACTACCACCAGCAGCAGCCCAGCTGGATTCCTTCTGCTTCCAGAGGAAGATCAGAATTAGGATGAATTAGATCCCTTCCATACCATTATACCACTTCTGCTTGTCAGAGAATGTGGGAGGAAAACTGTTAATGCTGAGGCCAATTTGTTGTTTATGTCATCTATTTGCATGCTTAATTAATGTAAATTACTAGCAGCTACAGAAGTTTTAGACAATGACAACAGTTACGCTCCAGTTTTCTCAGCTAAAACCTCCAGGACAAACACATGGCCAGTTTATATTTTCCCCTGTATCAGTGATAGCAATTTCCAGTTTTTATTAATTTATTCTACTTTTAGAATGAGAAGCCAGGCAATAACTACTTAAACAGGGAAAAAGAGATTACAATGAGGCTTAGGACTGGACAGATGAGAAATGGGAAACAGTCCTTGTTCCCATAGAGCAAAACAACTCAAACCCAGAGTAGTTCTGGGCACGTCCTGGCAGACAATATTGCACTGTGCAAAGAGCCGTTCCTCTGGTGTCGGCTTTTTTTTGTTTTGTTTTTACGCTCCTTTTCTAAAAACAATATGATGTGAAAGAATTTCATAGTACTGAAACTCCCAGACACGGACCCAATAATGGAAGTCGTGAGAGGGCTTTGCACAACAAGCTCGGTGTGAACGCCGCTAGAATGAAGCCTACAATGATTAGACTTCTGAATAATCAGGCAAAGAGCCCGCATTGTAACAAGCGCTGTTTATGGGGCCGAAGCAAACACAGACGAGTTTGATTCACATGCCTCAGTAAGCGCAAAAACACTTGTAACAAGGAGCCTTGCAAACGGAGCAATTAGGGCTATGGAAACAGTCTCTGCCCTTCCAAGATCACAAGCTCGGCGAGAGGCGGGCAGCGCTTGGCCAAGCTGGGATGCCCCAGAGGGACGGGCTCTCAGCTCCCAGACGGGCGACAATGGCACAACCAGCCCCTCACTGGGGCTGTGCTCCCCGGGCAGCTGCATCAGCAAAACAGCACCCAAAAATGTCTGAGCAGAATCACACAAAAATCAAGCAAAAGAAAGCCCTACAAAAAGCAGCTCTAAACACCTGAGAATGTCTAAGACTTTTGCAAAAGGTATAATTTTGGTAAATGGCACTTTGTTGGCTTTATTACTAAACTGTATTATAAACAATCCCAGCTGCAGCAGCTGAGGCACAGGTTTCTGCTTGCAGTAAACGTGAATGCATTACGTGGATCTAGAAGTATGTGTATCGTGTTGATCCCCTTACAGATATATTTACTCTACATAAAGACAGTGGTCTACTACAGTGCTGCACAGACTCCTCTGTGTTCAGCTTTTTCAAGAACAAAATTCTCATGAGCACAGCCTCCTATGGGGTTTGTTTTATGGACGGCCACCTACATGAGGCTGACAGCCATCAACTAACAAGGCTGTAGCCATGAAGGTGTGAATGAATCAAGGCACAGTTGTTAAAACCTTTCCCGTCTCCTGGGGATACTCCCAATGGCTGGGTCTCTCCAAAGCCCCCCAGGATTTTCATGCCATGATTTGGGCCAGCTTCACTTACTACCGCTGTTCTCCCTCAGAGACTCACTCTGGTCCCAGTATAGATCACCAGGGCTTTGTGCTGTCCCGTGATGGAGCACACAGGAGGGCTGGAGTGCCCAGCTGTCAGAGACGACAGCTTTCCTATGCAGAAATGCACCCTTCTCCTGGGTCCAGCTAAAGGCCACCCTTTAAACACTACTGCTTCAATACCCAACTGCTACTGCCAAGGCTGACTATAGCAAAAAGCTCCTTTCTTAGGCTATGGACTTCATGTGCTGTAAATGATGTAGGATCCTCTTTTAGCATTAACTTTTTTTGATCACCTGCTCTCTTATCCTTTAACAGAAGAAACTATAGCAATGGGTTGTATTAACGACACTAGAGAAGCTTCAGCAAAATTAAACTTACTGTCCTAAACAGCATGTAGACATTAGTTTTCACCATGTCCACACTAGTAATGTTGATCTGGTGCAGTATCAGCTTTTTTACTACCGCTTCTGTCTTTTCCTGAAGCCCCAGTGGCCCCGACATCTTCAGATCACTTTGCAGCTTGTTTCTGACCTCCTTACTCTTTCTGGTTTGGTGTCTTGTGTGAATTTGTCTGTATTGGAGATCACACGACACAGGTTGATAGGAACAAAGAGATACAGAGCATAGACGCCTGTTCTTTGTTACTTACTTTTATATCACTAAGTCCGAGAGGAGTTGGAAATACAGAATGAATACAGATTCCAGTTAGCCGGAAGAATCATCGCTATTGTCTCTGCTTCATCTTTGTGAAAGCAGCCGTGCCAGAGATCTCATGAAGGCGCTCTGCTGAGCGCCAGGCAATTTGTTGGTCTAATAAAACGGATCACTGCATGTCAGAAGTTGCAGACCTCATTTCCATGAACTTGTTGTGTGGCCTCACCATGCTTGTTTGCCACTTAGGGAAGCTACTGAATTCAATAATTGTTCGTGAAATGCAATTAAATACTCTAAACACCTCTAAATCAAATAAAATGGGGTTAAAATGTATCCACTTTCATTCTATGTTATTTTTCTATGTTTCTATACCATGTTTCTGTGCTAGTCAAGACATGTCTCTCTTGAAAATCTTTGCATTTTAGGACTCCTGCTTCTTTTTTGTGTAATTACACAAGAATTTGATGATGTTTACAAACCCTCTTTTGAATCCCAAAGCCTGTTCTCTTTTTCCAACTGTATTGGTTAGTCCAAGAAAAAAATTAACCCCATCTGCAAACTTTGTCATTTCAAGAATTCTAAAATATTTTCAGAATATATTTATGTGTTTAAACTTTTAACATACAGTTCTTTACTACAGTACCATTAGGAACTGTCAAGTGAAAAGCAGAACATTTAGCTAATACCTCTAAACTGTTAATGCTTTCAATCAAACTCCAGGGGCATAACATTTTTCTTTCACATTAAGCATGATTCAAAAATACTAAAAAATCAGTTCCTCATTGTTTATTGCATGTAAGCTATGTATGATTAGTGCTAATTTCCAAAAATTACATTGCCAGAAGATGGCACCTGCTATACATATTTGATGCTGCTGAAACAACAAAGATAGGCAGGCTGCTCTAGAACAGAGTGGATACATAATTGATTTCACTCGCTTTATGTTCCAGGGTTTAGAGACTGGAAGGTATATTCATTATATAATCACACTCAGTGACTTCAATAAAAGCAGAATTTAGCCTTAATCTTAAATACAATCACAAGAAAAAGCATCGTTTGCTGCACAGTAAGTGCAGAACTACTATTTCCTCTAACTCATGGTTATTTAGAATTTCCATGGCTCCACTTAAATTTTATGTCTGCAGTCTCTTTCCCACAAATTGAAATGGTGTGATTGTTTTCAACACCAAAATCATGCACAGGAATATTTTGCCTCCTTAAGTAAAGGTGTTTTATCTGAAACTGAAACTTTTGAATTCTTAAATATTAGGATTTTGCATCTTCCTCCTTTGTTTTCTTCCTGCCCATCCTGTAAGACAGAGAAATCTCTAGTTTCCCCCCCCCTTCTCTAGCATTTTGAAGTGTTTTTGGCTTCAAAGCAATTTGAGGGACAACAGGAAACAGAACCATGACAATATTAAAAATGTCAGAAACCTGGGCACTACTGGTTTTATTTCTCTCAGTCATACAAAAGGAAGAAGCGGGGGATTCTCTAGAATGAGTCTTTCTGTTGGTACCTAGCGCCCATAGATCAGATTCAATTATCCCTGCAGGCTGGTGGTGACTACAGAAATTCATAAAAACATTTCCACTTTGGCACCCATTTTTTACAATGTTTAGGATAGCCTTAGACTTCGGGACTGAAGCTTTTATTGTAAAGTAGGGGGAATTTCCTGTGTCTGGAGAACTCTGCGTTAGTAGTGGGCCAGAGGTTTTGGGACGTCAGCTTCTATGAAATTTGAAGTGAAGCTACAGGAATTAATGATGTCCCCGTTTGCCTGTCTATGTCCTGCATATTAGAAAGAGCTCTCAGTAAAAGAGAGGGCTATGGTCAGGTCAGGAGGCTTTGGAAAATATGTTTCTAGTTAAGTGCTATCGGGAGAAAAGAGGAGCCATAAGTAAGTCCTTTGAGGATACCTTGAGATCTGTGAGGTTTTTCTTGCAGAGATCCAAATGCTTGAATGACTAAGTCTGTTATTCACTTTCTGGGAAGCAGACACTGTCCACCTGTAATATTTTCCAAACCAGATCTTTTCTAAATATAAGTGTTTCATATGTTATTACATTTGGAACAAAGATAACAAAGTACTGGTGCGGAGCAAGAAAGAATTTTAGGGACCTGTTTGGACAGCATGATTTAAATGATGTGCCAAGATGCATAAGGTCTGGAAGGACCTGTTAAACTGAAGGCTCCCAGAACGCAGGCAAGGCAAGCCCTCTTTGCCAGCTGCAAATTCTTTAAAATGAGAGGAAGCTACAAGAAATGCTTGTTCACTGTTTCCTGCGGTTGCCTTCCAAAATGACTAACTCCATCTCCCCGCTTGCTCTCCCAGCTCTGGAGGCTAGGTTTTGCCCTCTAAGCTACTGGTCTCTCCAGGACTCTGAAATCTCTTTATATATTCTTGATTCTTGATTTCTGTTTACATTCTAAGATTTGATGTGACCTCTTAGATTTGCTGCTTTTTTTGCACTACTGTTTCTAAAAGTTTTTTATACAGTCAGAATAAGTATCTTGTTTTATTTTCATTCAAATAGTAATTCATTCCTTTGAAGTCACTACTTCTAGATGCTGGCATTTTCTCACCATATTTGGACAATGACTTCAATGGAAAAAACCTCAGGCTCTTTTTAATGCAAGGAAAATCTGTGAACTAACAGTCAAAAGAGTTTTCATTAAAATCCATGTAGATTAAAAGGCTAAAACATTCAAATTAGTAGACAAAGCAATCTTCCTAGGGGGAAAACAACAAGGCAAACATTGATGCTCTGAGCAGCACACAAACATGGGAAAACATTGGAGGTTTCATCTTGACAATATCCTGAAATTAAAATAGCTCAAAATGTCAAATGGTGAACATACCTCTGAAAATATTGAATCATTTTTAAGCACTTCACTAAAACATGCTATAGGCTTAGATACAGGATGAGAAGAGTATAGAACATTAATCAGTGCAGTTTAACACCCTATTAGGAAGGTCTTGTGTAATTCCTGCCTTACACTGCCCAAGATCACACAACCAATTAGCAATAAGGCCAGAAAAATAGTTCAGATATTTTGATTTCCTGCCCTCCAAGCAATTAGTTAAATCACAGTTACGCCTCAGACTAATGGTGTTTTGTGTTTGTATCTTCCCTTTACACGCCTTCAAGCATCTTTTTGCAGTATCTGTAGGTAGTACCTGTCTGTTATTTCCACTTTGCCCATGGGGAAATTGAAGAGATTTGTCTCAAGAAATGTAACTGCTCATGAACAGTTTAAGAAGTAACACTGAATCCCGATTTACAGTCAACTACCTGGTGCAGATTAAATGATCACTGATACAGGTAGGAATCCTGACACAGACCTGCAATTTTTCATTATGGCAACAAGTGTAAATATTGGAGCAAATTCCTTTACCTTTTCTTTTTTATGTATAGATGTGCATCCAGGTACTCTTTCTTTGGGTTTGAGGCTCAATCTCCTTAAGAAAAGTGGTTCCCATACCTCCTATATAAAGAAATATTTAATTAGTCACTTCATTTTGAGTGCTAATCAGGATACTTACGTGTTAATTGATTATTAAAACTATAAGTACATCTTTATTGTCATTGTAATTGAGGGTTTCATTCTATACCAAGCAGACACACAATTTGCATATTTATAAAACTCAGTGGGTGCTCTTTTAAAAGTCAACCAAATTTAATAAACATAACAAAAACTAGCTTATTAAATACAAATTAAAGCTGGAGACACATTGAACTGAAATGTCACCCTGTTTTACGCTTTTGGGTTACTGCATCAAGAATAATTTTTCAAAACAAGTCCACAAGAAAGTCTTTTAAACAACAATCCCAGCATGTGATGGGGAAATGTGAACACCAGAGTGATAATCACTGTGTCACTTATTAGTAATGCTCTGTGGAGTAGCTCACTTATATCTATAACAAGCCAAATTTGCTCCTTGGAGATACTGGTGCAACTAGCTCTGTATTTCAGGAATTTCCTACAGGAGAGACAGATTTTTAAATAAAATAAATCCCTCTAAATTTTGGGTATTATAATTTATTAATTGAAGGTCCTCTCACAGATTCATGTTTAATTAAATGTTAGTATCTATAACAGAGACCAGAAATTGCAGATATGCAGTGGAAGAAGTCTACATGGGGGAGTTTCCTAAGGATCTGTACTATTCATAAATTATTTGGAAAACAGTGTAAATCTGGAATGAATAAAGTTGCAGGTGATACTACATTATTTAAAGCTGTTAAACCTAAAGCTGACCGTGAAAGTTACAGGAAAGGTTTCAGTCCCAAGTGACTGGACAACAAAACTGCAGATGAATCATTTCTGTGTCTGACAAGATGACAACTAGCAGGCATGGAATGAAGTTATCAGGTATCAAACACAAAACAAAGTGAAGTACTTTTTCACAAAGGATATAAGTAAAATATGGAATCTCATGCTACAGCAAAATACAGACAGCAAAAATTCAAAAAGTATCAAAAGGAGGGTTGTTAAATTCATGGAGGGTAAGCACTTTAGTAGATGTTAGATGTGATGGTCCAACACAATCCTGAATTGTGTATGCTGACAGGAAGGAGCAGGATTTTTGTGAGACACTAGATTATGAAACTGACTGAATCAGCCTCAGATACAGACTCAAGGCATCTGCCCCCACATCGCTGAAGGCGTTTGTGCCAGGCACCACACCTACCACATAACTGGGCCAAACTCTCCACAAAATGCCATAATGGACATAGCTTTTGCTTAAAATACAAATAAATCAGCAGTGCTCCTAACCAGTGTCAGATTAGACTGTAAAAAGGCAAAGAACAACCATGGATCTCTTACACTCCAAAATGCCCATATTCCTCTTACAACTTGCAGATCTAGTGAAGGTGGAAACTCTAAAATACAATCTAGAAGCTGCAGCAACACATCCTATTTAACCTCTTTAGGTTAGAGACCAAGCTGCACAGGACCTAAAGCAGATTAACTCACAGCAGGCTCCTAAATCCTAAAAGTCTAAAAATAACATTCTGTGTGTTTGCTTTTTACAGTCACATAAAATACGCGTTGGCTTTCATTTATTCACTAGCACTCGGGTAGTCTGGTTTGAATCACAGGGGCCTTTTTCTTTCTCTCAATTCCTGTTTTTGGGGCCTCCATCATCGTTTTCACTCTCAGATGCACTGCAGAAGGGTAGGTTGCAGCATACTGTTTGTTGGGGAGGGGGTTGTACCGAGCAGTCTTTTCAGCAGAGGTGTCCCATAAGTTCAGCCCCTGAGAGGTCCTAGGACCGTGGGCTGGAGCCTTTGCCTGTCACACAGCTGCTCACATGCCGTGCTGTCCTCTGATCCATCACACTGGC
Source organism: Calidris pugnax (assembly GCF_001431845.1). NCBI lineage: Eukaryota > Metazoa > Chordata > Aves > Charadriiformes > Scolopacidae > Calidris > Calidris pugnax. The sequence goes on along the minus strand of NW_015090803.1, from coordinate 5,207,718 downwards.
CTGTGGGGCAGCTTTTAAAGCAAGAGCATTGCACAAGCTTGGGATATGACAGACTAACAAAGCTATAATTTTCATATTGTATCTCCATACCAATTGTAAATCAGTCATTTTAAGGATGCTTTCCATTCTTGCTTCCCTTCAGGCATCTCTTATTTCTCTCCGGAAAAGAAAAGATGTAGTTTATAGCTAACTGCAGGACTGAAATGACATATATAATAGCAACAGCAGGCAACAAATGTGTCCCTAAAGTGGCAATATGGTGCCTTTTGTTTTGTTTTAAGACTTGGGAGTGATAGGCAATTTGTCTTTTCGAGCTGCTATTTGAATAGTTACATGGAATTTAGAAGACAATGTTATGCATGTTCAGTAATGAGGGCTGCATAGTCTGACCTAGGCCCTTTGAAAATTGAATGATAGGAAAAGACAATCAGGACACAATACTGATTATTATGCATAGGGTTATTAGCATTAGAGGTTAATAATAGCTTTTTTGAAACTTCCTTGCAGTCTTCTACTTTCAGTTAAAAAAGACAAAACAAAACCATTCTGATCATCAGATATTTTTACACAAATCTGAACCCTGCCACAATCTGTGGGAAGAAACATAGCCTACGTGGAATACTTTTGATATTACAAAAAGAGAGCTTTTATAATGTCTAAACATAATGGTTTACATATATGATATAATCAAACTCCTCCATGTAGCTATTTAAAGAATAGATATTGCCACTCTATCCGCATGAGTAATCCAGCTTGCAATCCTCTGAAGGGATGGGAGGACAGAAGAAGTACCTGACTATGTCCCAGTGCCCAGATGCAGACAGGTACAGCACAACACCTTCACCACGTGCAGGGCCAACCCCATTCCAGGTGCAGGGATGCAGCAAGGCAGTGAATACGGAAGCCACGTGTCTGGTGCTCCCCAGACCTCTTTTCCTTTCCCTCTGGCTGAACCCTGGGAGCACCTCCGATGGGCAGGAAAAGGAAAGGGACAGGGGGTGAGAGAGCTGAGCACCTGCAGCACTCATTGACTTCAGCTGCAGTTGTAGGGGCTCACATCTCTAAAAGCACCGTGCCAGGAAAGCTGATGCCCCAGTGCAGATCCCAGTGGCAGCTGATCTGAAGAAGAGATCTCTGCCTGGATACCTTCTTGCTAAGAATTTAAGGGGGAGGAATACCTGGCACCCAGTGGAGATCCCCTGGCATGAGGTTGGGGCAAGAGGTGCTCTGAGCAGCATCAATAGCTGCTCGCTGGGAGCCAACCATCCCTGTCTTTGTAGCTCTAGCTCATTACTCACTTGATAACCCCTCTACTTCTTAAGTCGTTTCTCTCAATGACTTCAATTTCACTTTTCTCTCAGTCTCACTTGCTTTCTTTGTTGTTGATGGTTTTGGGGGGTTTTTTTGTTTGTTTTTTTTTTTTTTAAATGCCCTTGCATAATATCTCCTTACACCTCCCTTGGCTTATTGAAAGGAAAACCTGGGGTGATCACACTGGTATATTATTTGATATTTTTAACCATCCACCAAAACTTCAGCAGTGTCATGGGTGATATTTTATCCAAATTATTTAGCAAACTGATTTGTTTCTATTTGTAAATGTGTTCTTAAGGGGACAACTCTCATTAACCAAAATGCAAAAATAAAAATTAAAGCAATAAAATAAATATGAAAACCTCATTAAAATTAATCCCTGAATACAATATTTTTCAATATAAGATCATTTCAACATTTGTCATTATTCCAGGCTCTACGTGTTTTCCCAAACTAAATTACACTAAGATGTGGCTGCAGTTAAAACTATCAGTATTTTAGACTAAGATGATTTAGGTAGATTACATGTTATCCTTGTAGCGAGTGTCCTAAATGAGAGAAATTTAGGTGGATTTAGGTGGAAATTTAGGATTACAACCCACATATTTTAAGGGTGAAAATGCTTGAATAGGGCATTTAACCTTATTTCTGTTCTTTGCTGGCACAAAGCCATTCAGTATCCACTATCAAAATACTTCTCTATGTGGTCCTAAATTAGACTGAACTGACTTTTTAAAGCAGATTACACTCTACTTCTTTATGATTATTAGGTCAGTATGAAAAGCTGGGTTCATCTCCTGAATTTTCCTATTATCACATGCTACTGGGGGCAGCTGAAAAAACACCACGGATGGTTTTTTCTTTCCTCAATCTCAGTTCCTTTACTCTAGGTGGGGTGGGGGGTCTCACTGTCACAGGGCCTCAGGCGACAAAGCAGCAGGGGACCAAATCTCTCCAGTGGAGGGCAAAGAGGAGGAGCTCCTCTTGTGGTTGCCATGGCAATCAGGGAGCCAGAGCCATCCCCACACCAGGCTCCTGGTAACTGGCAGCATCTCACCATGATCCTGCCCTCCCTGCCTTCCACTTGCTCCTCATTCAGCAAAGCACCTCCTGCTTAAGGTGCAACCGCCAAAAATCAGTCTCTCCTACATTTTAAGTTCCTTACAGGAATAATTTTATGGCCTCCTGTATTTTCAGTCTTTGTCACATCTAGAATCTGCTAGGATCCATGTAGACATGCATCATTGCCCAAATTATAGAACCATAGAATCACAGAATAGTTTAGGTTGGAAGGGACTTTACAGACCATCGAGTTCCAATCTCCATGGGCAGGGATACCTTCCATCAGATCAGGTTGCTCAAAGTCCCATGCAGCCTGGCCCTGAACACTTCCAGAGATGGAGCATCCACAACATCTCTGAGCAACCTGTTCCTGTGTCTCACTGCCCTCATAGTGCCAAATTTCTTCCTGAAATTCTCACACTTGTCTCCAGTCCACTGTGAGAAACTGGACGCGAGAACTCACAGAACCCCTCCTGGACTGGGACCTTACACCCTGCACCACAGCAGAATTCAAAATTGTAACAAGAAAATTAAAACTACTGTGGGTCTTATACCTCCAAGCAATGTACCATGATACGCAACGTATTCAGTATTTATTTCTGGAACAAGGTTCAAGCATTTCTGGTATCTGCATGCAATACAAATCGTTTAGCCACTGATTTTACAAGTCTTGACTATGATTTTAAGCAAGCTTTTTTACTACTTCAGTAGATTCCATGACTATCCCTTCTTTTTCACAAGCTTTCTCACAGGGTCAGGGAGATGATAATGCTATTCTGGTATGAATGTATTGATAATGTACTAATCCTTGGCTGCAATTTCACTCATGAGTGCAAACTGTTTTTATTGACCTTTGAGAGACAAGTAAATGACTGCAAAACATGGTAGCATTGGTATTCTTGGAATTGTTCTGGTTTCTATATAAATATACCAGTGGGTCACTTGCTTAGTTTGTAGAATATGTACTGCCTTTTGCATAAGAAATCACAGAAATATTAATGTAAAACTACTGCTGTGTCTCAGTGCATTATTATCACATTATGAAGCTTTCAATAGATGATCTTTCTCATGTTCTTAGACAACCTTGACCTTCAGTTTTTAGTGAGGTGAATAATATTACATCATATCTAAAGAGAACAGTGTAATCATCTTTTCTATTTGCAGCACTAAGACAGTCAACAGTATTTGATACAATCAGCATGTGTCTTGATACTGAAGGCACATGGTGACAAGTCTAACTGAATGTAGTTATTTGGCTGTCATGAAATGCACCTTATGGTGATAAACTTCAGCCATAAAATTGGAAGACTATCACATAAACATGTTTCATGAAGAAATACACTAACAGAATTCACTGCTAGTTTATAGTTGGAAAACTGCGTTCTATTTATTATGCTGCAATTTTTACAGTAAGTCAGGTTCCAAAACTCATTACATTTTACAATGAAGTAATTACTGGGTGTTGATTCTTCTCCTTCAACCAACAGGTCTATCTAATTAGTGTACAATAAATTGAAATACCGCGATTAAGGATGTGTGAAGGGATAGTAAGACTGGATACAGCTTCAGTGTGCTTAGAAGCTGGGGGAATTGCACGGCTGGTCCCCCCTGATGTGCCTGGGGTAGGTGCCTCACAGGGTGATGCTCAAGGGAAATCTTCCTCTGCCTTTGCACCCTCACCTCTTTAACATGTCCTAATGCAGACACCACAGTTATAAGCATACCAAGGCAGCTCACTTCACATTTGTGTGCAATAAATCTTAAACTCAATACAAAACCAGCTTTTTCTTCTCATTACTTATCAGACATTTTATCTTTTAGATAAATTTCTTCTCCCTGCAATCTTAAAGGATATGGTGTTCATAACACTTTCTGAAGGTTAAGCTATAAAACTACCCAAAACAATAGCTTCAATAAACTCAGAGACATTGTCTTATCTTCAGCATAAGTCAGCCTCACGGCAGTGTAATGTTTCTAGCTTGGCATTTTATTGGTTATGGGAGATGTTCTGAGGCACAAGGAGTAGGAAGGTTTCTCAGTTCTACTGAAAGTCAAAGAGAATCAGAGGCTAATCCTCCGTTTGTGCTTTTGAAGATCCCCACTGCGTGTTTGACCAGCTGCCTGTGAACGAGACTTCGAAATATGGGGTCACTCTTCTACTGGATTAACCATCCCACCGTTAGCAGTAACGGGATGTGGGTATGACTGTGCTTGTGAAACATTCCCCCAAGGAAATGGCACTTTATCTAAGAGAGGCTGTGTTCATCTGGTGCTCTTAGGCTGCCCAGGTAAACAGTGGAGCACAAATGGTTTCCTAGGAATATTTTTAAAGCAAGGAGTTTCTTGGCACATATTTATCCTGTTCTACCTTGAAATCTCTAAATTGGAAATTGGACAGCATGCAGAGGAACCCTGGAATGGCAGAAGGAGAAAAAGATTGATGCAAGCTATGCTTTAACTATTCAAGCAGTAAAGCAGCCCCCTTTGGACCACTGCAACTCAGCATAAAAGTAAACTAAATAAATCTCAGCTGCAGGTCACATATCTGCTAGAAGAAGAGGAAATAATTAAATAATCCTGAGGTTTTTTCAGATCAGAAAGGTTATCCTACTCTGAAAATTAGTTAATCTATTCAGACCTCTTGCAGCCCTTCACAACTTTAGACAGCCTTATGATGATAAAGATAATATTAATGCCTCACTTTTATGTAAGACTTATCAGGCCAATATTATTCGTTACTTGGTTAATTCAACAGACAAAGAAAAATAATCACCAAGTCTCAAAGAAACACGGAATGTTTTTACAGGCCCATTACATCTACACATTTGCTAACCTTGCTAGAGCTACTCAAGCTCAGCAGAGCTGATTGATACAATGAAAATAGGGTTCCTCGAGCCTGAGCTTTGACATTATCATATTATTCTTTACTAAAAAGTAGGTTCCAGTAGATAAAGTGATGTTCTCTTTCTGATTTCAGAGAGGCCAAGCAGGGGGTTGTGTGGTCAAGTTAGAAAAAATTGAAATTTCACGTCAGCAATAAATTGGAAAATTTAATAAATCCTGATGAAGCACTGATTTTAAAAAGGTTATTCCAAGATTTACAGGAAGATTATTTTTCTTCAGTCATTTTCTTTTCTTTATTATTGATTCATTTCCTGATATTAGCATGCCAAGGTCTCTTCCCATGTTGTGTGAATAACTAGTGAGATAATACATCCATGTTGAAATGCTGGTTTGCCTTTTGTTTGCCCATACTTGAAAAAATTGTATCAGTATACATTTTAAAAAATAGAAAATCAGAAGTGCTGTTCACAAAGCAGGCAAAACCTTCAGTTTCATTCGTGTCCTTTAATGAACAAAAAAAAAAGTAGATGGTAAAAGTGTATGAAAAATTACAGTACAAGACAGTCTGACTATAGATAAGAGTTTTAGAAATATGAGATTGCCCTCATAGAACTGGGCATATTCACATGAAGAAAGTCATTAGAAAATGACAGATAAACATCAGGGCAGAGATCACTGGGGAATTATGATAAATTTCTTGTTCCTCTGATCATTAATCAAGTGATATAGGTGTTGTTGATCTCCTGAGATAGGGAAATCCTGGGTTGCTATCTCTGCTCCACGAATTATTTATGTGTTCTCATGTTATACACCTTCCTGTTCTACTGTAGATTTGAAGCACTCCCTATGGTTAGTTAGAATAAATGCAATGCCAAGAGATTAAAAAATCTGCAGATATTAGAACAGTGGCTGGACAGGACAATATAAGACCATGCATCCAGTAAGAGAATATGTTAAGCATCAGAAAGCATTTTTTGTACAGTCCCTACCACACCAGTGTGAAAGATTTGACTAGGTACTGACGCAGCAGCTTGGCAGGTTTGGTTTTTTCAGGTGGGCTTTAGAATTTTAGAGAGATTTTTGAGTTTTGGCTTTCAATTAATCCTAGTCCTAGGGGAATTAACTATAAATATGAAATTAAAATACATTTAACAGATAGGTCAGGACATAGTTTTAACATTTTCACTGTGAGACTTTAAGATTGCTGCAGTCTAGATGTGATTAAAGATGAAAACCAAGTAAGATGAAATAGCAAAATTCCATCATGGTGGTAGATTAACTAGGTGTTTCATATGATGTGCCATAATGAGTTCATTAATGACTTGGAAAAAGGAAAGGATAGCATGGCAACAAAGTCTGTTGAGGAGACTAAGTTGTATACATGTACAGGGACCTGAAATGACTGTGGAGAATACTAAAGAAACTTAAATAAAATAGGTGAAGAGTCAGCACGATAAGAATGAGATTCAAAATTAGGGTGCAAAGAAAGATAATCTACTCCACCTGGAAAGCTCTGAGCTGACTATATCATCTAAAGCAGAGCTGGGCCATCGCTGTACACAGATCAATGTGCAACTGCAGTCAAGTAAGCAAATCAGCTACAGGACTGTGCAAAGGGTTGGAGTAACCAAGGACATGGAGAACAGTGTAATGGCAGCACAGAAACAGGCGTAGCATATGTCACTCTATCTTCAAATGGATGATGAAGGGAAAGAAAAAAATTTTCCTGGAGATGATAGAGGTAGCTTACCTTACAAATCTGAATCTGTATGATAATGCATGTTCTAGAGCAGGCAGTCAGGGACTGCAGTTTGTCCTCTGCTGTAAAGCAAAGGAGCTACTCAGTGTAAGTAGAGTAGTAGTAGTAGTAGAAGTAGAAAGCTCAATACTTTTAAAATCCATTTCAGCTGTGAAATTCACTGCCATAGGAAATCATTGAGACTAAGAATTCAATAAGATAAAAAAGGACTGAATAATCATATAGATATCAAGAATATATAGACCTATCATAATTATTGATTTAAAAGAAGATAAATAGCTATTACATAGCACTTGCTGGTTGTGGGGTCCTCTGAAGCTTAGGGCGCAAGATTTTATTTGGACAACTGAAATTGACGATAACTTGCATTTCTGAGCCTAGTACAGAAAAAAATCTTTTAGTCATGCTGTAACATAGTAATAATAATATCGAGGTAATCTTCGAAATTACCGACTTAATCTTTAAAATCCACTTTTGTGCTTATGTCTATCTAAACGCAGCCAGATAATCACCAGCAGAATGCCACCTCCTCTCAGCAGAAATCCCCCTCGTCTGCAAGTACAGTCAGAAGTCAAGCCACCTCATATTTTCCTTTCTGACTTCATATTTTCTAAATTTTTTTTTTGGCCAACAACAATCCCTTTCCCCATATTAATGCCAACATTTGGTGATACAAATACAATGAAATGCACCTGAACAGAAAAAAAAGCTAGACAAACCTGCATTGCTTTAAGTAGACGTTTAAATGACCTCTTCCTGCCCTCATACTCTCCTTCTTACACACTCAGCAATCCTTCAAGAACAATTCATAGAATCATGGAATCGTCTAAGTTGGAACGGACCTTTAAGATGATTGAGTCCAACCATTAACTAATACCGCCAAAACCACTATTAAACTATGTCCCTAGATTGCTCCAAAATTACTTTGATTTTCCTACCTGTCTTTCTGCCTGTGAATGAGAACACTTGTGTCGCCTCGGTGAGTGCCCTCACACCTGGCGGGCCATGAGGGCAATGAGGCCGCGGGGCTGATGATGGCCAAGCTGGAGAGCGGGCTGCCAGTCCCCAGGCCTCCTCACAAATCTGACAGCTGCTTTGGAGAGAAACACTGACAGAGAATCTCTTAATTCTCCAGTGTAACACACGGCCTCTCCCATAATGGGGTCCTGGGGTGCACCTGGAAGTGCTCAACATTAGCCAATAAATGCTGTGTGAAACCAGCATTGGTGTTGGCCTGGGAGAGGCAGAAGGATGGTGACTTCTGGGAAGAAGGGCACCAGCACAGTGTGTCACCACCTGTTGTCCAAGCCACAACCTGCATCACCATGTTTCCTAATCCAGAAAAAAGTTTTCAGCAATACTCTGCTGAACATACATCCCACAGATGCTGAGGTGGGGAGAGATGGCAGTGCTGTTGGGAAGCAGTATTTCCTCAATAGTGAACTTTGTTGGTTTTTTTTGACACAGCTGCTTCCTTGAGCTGCTCTGACCTGTCAGATGTGTGAAAATTCTTCTGTTTGTGTCTCAGGAAAAGATGCACGACTGAATCAAGGAATGGCTGCGTAAGTAATTTTGTTTTTTATTATTTGAGTCCCAAAAGGTCTTAAACTGTCAGATTTATTGTCTATCCAATTTTATGACTTTTAGTTGTATTTATTCTCTGATGTTTACCATCAAACGAGTCTACGTGAGCTCTAGTTTGTAGGCTTTCATATTGCTAAATCATTTTTTAAGCTTGAGACGTAGCTTCTGTTCAACATCAATCCCCTGAGATACACCATTAACATGAATCATTTCTGAAAGTATGTCGTGTAATATGAACTTCGTGTTGAGTCAATCATTCACTCTGATTGAAAGAAGTGATGACCTTCACAGAAGCAGCATATCGCAGCTAAATATCCCAGGACCCTCTTCACTACTGTCAGTCGTGGCTGCTTTTGGAGCTCATGCAGACTTAATCATAGCACAAAAATAGGCTGAAGATTATTTTTTTTTACGTGGTTAGGTCAGCAGAGCTTTAAATAAAGGACTGACAACAAACTGAGTCCTTTACGGAGTCACAGAGGCCGCTTTATTGCTTGAATGTTGTTTTCACAGTGGACTTAAGGAAAAATGTAAGATGTACTTTGGTTAGTTTGTTTCATTTTCCTCAGTGCCCATCAAGTAAAATATTTTTTAGAAGTACTGGCTCCTCAGTTTTTTGGTCCTCTTAGGAAACAGGCCTGGATTTGCAGAAGCACTGGGGCATCTCCCTCCACTGATTCTGTGAGTCCAGACCCGAGGCCTGGATCTTGCAGATCTGAACTTGTGACAAGGGATCAGCACAACTTGATCAGCTGATTACTTTGACGAGCGCTTAGTTGACTTGAGCTTTGGAACTCCCTTTCTAAGAGTAGATACTATTTTATATTAGTACCCATTCCTGTACAACTACTGCAAAAGTGGATTGGGTAAAAAAAAAAATAGTTTTGTTGTTAAAAGGCGTAGATTGTATAACCAGTTCTGTTTTGGGTGTCCTTTGGGATCTTGGATTTGTCACTCACCCTTCCAGTACATCAAGCTCGCTCTTCTGTAAATTAGCCTAATTATATGTTCCTGCTTTATAAAATCAGTGGGAGGCCTGGTTCAGCCTGGTTCATTCATTAATGATTTAAAGAGCTTGGAGATTACTGGATGTAAAGGGACGTAAAAGAGAAGTTAAATTCAAAAGAGATTCTGAAAACAAAAGAAAAAGAAAATAAACCAATGTCAGTCCCACACACTTTCATAAAGTTAGTTTTCCCCACTCCTCATGTGCTACATTCTGCAATACAAAACCTTATAGATATTTTCTTTTTCTTTTGGCAAGTAGCCAGAGTCTGGGGACACTCATCTTCATTTGTGAATATGTAATTTTCTTCCGAAGATAATCGGATTTATAAGAGTAATTATCTGCTTCCTAAGCAGTATTTCTGCTGCTGAAATAACATTTCAACAAATATAAATACTACAGCAAGACTAAATGTGAGGATTGTATTTGTCTAAGTTCACATTTTCTCTTCATTACAAAATTCATCACTCACTGCAATAACTTTCTAGATTCTCATCTTTGAAGGAAAAAAAATCGTTTGCACCCAAGATTGGGCCAACATATACAGGATAGTTTCAGCAGAAGTAAGACCTATTGACCCCACGTATCCCTTCAGTTCAGTGTCTAAAGGCCAGTATGAAATATTGGCCATGTCGGTTGAAAAAATTCAGATATAGACACAAAAAACTCTAAAAAGGCTATTACTGATTACCTTCCCCATAGAAAAAGTTTCATCTCAGCTCTTTCTGTTGAATAATCCGATACAACATACGAGTTTTGCAGTTCCAAATTTGAGAAAATTTGTTATTAATTTGACTCTGAATAATCCTATTAGTTACATACTTGGATAAGAAGCTAATATTCATGCAAAATCCTGGTGCTGACAATTAGACAAACACTAACATGGTAGAACTGCATTTGGAGGGACATTTTTGTATATTATGTCTGAGGTACTAGTAAGAAAAAAATGAGATGGATGATAAAGAAAAATCATTTACATAGTATTTTAAGAGTAATGAAATGAGTGTTGTTTCCAATAAGACAAGCCGTGCCCAAAGGTAGTGATTTAGAATTCAGAATGTTGCCCTGTTCATTTCTCACTGTGCAGACCGAGCCAATGTATAGATATGTCCCACTATCATACATACTGCTTACACCCAAAACCAATTTGATTTTTTCCTAGTAGATATTGAAATGAAGGAATATTCTTTCTGCATGATCACTTAGGAACTGTGGCATTTAAAGGTCATCATGGAAAGCATCTTCCAGACACCTACTATCAACACCAACCTCTCAGAGTATTGACTGATAATGATTATGTATTGTTAAAAGTATTTTCTGTCAAATAGAAATAAATGTTTTTCATATTGTTTCCTGCTTCTCGGATAAATGGAAAAAGATAAGATTTTCAGTATTTATTCTACTGTCTGCTCATGGATGTGAACAGCCCCTTCAGAGTTTAATCTTTATAGCAATATTTTCTTTATAGATATTACAACCTTGAGTTGAGATTTTTACATCAAATATAGTAAATTCTAGTGTTCAGAACTGACAACAGTGATAATAACAAAACATCCCTAAGGCTGTGTGGCGGCAAAGAAGAGGTTTTAAAGTAACAAAACATATAACAAATCATCATAGACAATTGTCTCCAATTTCTTGAGCCTCTGTCATGATGTTTTTAGATTGCCCATTGAAAGGAAGAGGAAAGACAGGATAGTTAATTCGTAGCAGTTATTTTTAGGTGAAAATGAAAACTGAAACATAGTCCAATGTAGGGAGACACTGATTTACTGTTGCGCTGGAGGTTGGCTGAGTCCCAAACAACGTCTTTGATCTTTTGGCCATCACAAACCTTAGGGAACCTGTGGGTGTAATTGCTACTTTGAAGTAGGTTAAATAGGGAAACAGTCACATTCCTCTTTATTTTGGAACAGCATCAGACTGCATCCCAATCACAAACCATCACACAGGGATGGGATAAGAACTGAGCTATGAGGGTTTGAGGGTGTGTTTTGGAATTGCTTTCTTTGCAGCAGATGAGATCCCTGCTCCCCTTTGCTCCTGTTTGTTTCCGCTCTTCCCCATGTTTTACCATCCCAAGTTTTGCTATAGGGCTCTGTGGGAAAGAAAAGCCGTGAAAGTTGTGGAGCTTTTTATTTTTAATTTTTTTTTTTTTTTTGGTAAAAAGATAGGCTTCCACAAACAAGAGAATAAATTATTAGCTCGGAGCATGTCAGTGATCGAGGTTATACTGTGATCCCACAGACATTTGCACTGGTACTTCAGAGAGGACTAACTGCAGGGAATAAAGCAGGGGATAGAAACAAGTGAAAAGGGGCAGGTGGTGGAAGGATCCTTTAAGCTGTCTTGACTGCTGAAAAAAATATCCACAGAACTACATCCTTAAGAGTTTTCCCGTGGGTCTGAATGGAAATACAGAGACCGAGTGTTGTTCTAATGTATTTGTAAATATTCGTGAATCAGATGGCACCAAGAAGGCAGCAGGAGAGCCCAGAGGATAGCAAAGGAATCATGGTAGCATGGCTAAGGGACAGTGGTTTGGGGCTAGGTACTGGGTAGAAAAATTTGAATTATGATTAGCGATTATGAGCAGTCTCTTATTGACTGATTCCTAATGTGTTCGAGCAAGCTGGAATTGATGCCTATTCTCTGAGGATAAACAGAAATATGAGGCAAATTTCTAATTATATTTTATTTCTTCTTCTTCTGGAAACAACTCACAAAACTCAAAGAATTTAATAGCTACTTAGCCTAAAAGATTAACACTATTACATACAGCTGAACTGACAAAGAAAGCACGACTAGCCCAAGGAAGTAGCTTCATTATTAATTACAGTAATTATTTATGATGTTTTTGTTAAAGCAGTGACAGTGCACTTAGGACTGTATACAGCCGAACGGAATGCCCGAAGGACCATAGAATGACAAGCAGGTGCTGACCATCTGCATCTCATGTCTTTGGTGGATATTGAAAGTGTTGACAAGGGACTCTAAGCTGAGAAGGAAACTATTCATGTACTCATAGACGATGTTTAATCTCTTGAAATACTTATATTGTCATAATACCTAATTGTTACAAAGTTTCAATGCATTCTAATAATTTATTCTTACAAACAGGAAGCAAGAGAGTAATAGCTGCATTAATAAATGGAACACTGAGATAGGATTTATTAAAAGGAATGAGAGACCTAAGGTTTAAACCCAGCTCCCCACAGTTGTAGGTTCAGCCCAGTTTCCTTTTTTGAGCCGAGATATAATCATTCTTGTTCCCTCCCCTGCACTATACCCTCTCCTTCCAATCCTGCTCCCCTTTCCTAGTTACCCTCAATGAGCTACCTGTCTGCCTGCCCAGGGTTGTTGCTGCTGTGCTGTAACTCACCTCTAGCACTGGCATATAGGGAACTGCTCTTCATTCATTGGAAACTAGTGGTATACCCCATACATTTACTCACCTACTCCTCATATAGGGTACTCCTCATGTACTAGGGTGCATGGATTTTTCTAAACACAAGGGTCGTGATTACATTTCTTATCCTAAAGGATTAACATAGGTAAGCTTTTTGGAAGACTTGATACTGAAGGAGGAATTTGAATGGATCAGAACTGGAAGGAAATTCCACACTTTAACAATCAGCAGGAGAAATAAAGTATGATCATGATGCTGGAAAACAGTGGAAAAAGTTGTCTTTAGACAGGATATCTGTGAAGTGCAAAGGTAGGAAGACCGTATTCATTCTCTACTGGCAATGAATAAAGGACACTGCAAAACAAATACTATTTTAACATAATAAATAACTTTGTCACAGGCTCAGATGCACAGCTGAATTATCCCGGCTGGTCAAGATATTATATCTCAGCTGAGCCACGGTAACTATCTGCATACTTCTCACTCATGGGAAGCATGAAGTAAAATCTGCTACCTTAAACCTGTTAGAGATTTTCAGCAGGCTAAGGAGATGCATATGATCACATACTCAGGAGGTTTTTAAGTCATTGTAAAGCAGTTGTTTGTCCAGGTCTTAAGGTACACAGGTATGGGCACACCTAATTCTGCTGTTTGCTATCTTCAGAGTACTGGGGTTTGCAGATTCACTGTTCTTCTGCATAAATGTTTAAAAGGAAATATTTTTAATCAATGATTTCTAAAATACCCCAACATATTTCAGGCATCCGGAGACACATGTGCGGAGTGGAAGCAAATGTAATGAGTACTAAACAGAGAGCTCCCTGATGTGTTTGGTCTACAACTGCCCTGGAGAAGGAAAATGCCTCAGAGCTTTTCTGTTTGGTTGTCTGTGACGGTTTCACAACATCAGACTAATCCAGGGAGGAGCAAGCCCCAACATTTTCATTGGCACTAGTGCATTCCACATGCTTACTTACTCTGATTGTCATCAAATTAAAGATAAATCCAGGATCAATATAGCTTTTTTGAAAGACCTACAAGACAAGATAAATTAAATATGAGCTGCAGCATTCTTTCTGAATTCACATAATGGGGGAATTTCAAAAACTGTAATGCTGCTGCTCTTACCAAGGATTTGTAACCCATAATTACATTGATACATGTGCCATGTCAGCAACAGCAGTGAAATTCACAGTATTTTTTATGTGAAATGTACTGTTTTATTACATTAATTCACATTTAATGTGTACACAGTAATAACCATAAAGTATGATAACCAAAGTTATATATTTTCTTCGGAACCTTCATTTAGAGAGCTTTCAAAAGAGTCCAAGGAAATTAAAATATCAGTCAGTTTACCTGCAGGATATAGAGCCAAAGCACTATGCACTATAATTTCTTTTACAAGCAGCCCCTTCCTCACATAATGTCCTACCTCTGGAAAAATACAATAGTCATAATACTTGTACATATTGTTAAAGCTGCTATGCACAAATCCAAGATTTTAGAACTAGAGAAGAATGCATCACTAGAGAGAAACTGCATTACTCATAGTGGGCTGAGGAAAGGAGAGCTGTAATGAAGGGATGAAATTCAAGAATTTCTTCTCAATAGCACCCTTAAAGCAGGTATGTCATGCTCAGTTAGGAATCAGCTCTTCTTGGTAAGGAGCATAAACAAATGAATAGGTACTAAATGGAGTCCTGAAGTCTCAGGGAGTCCCCTCTCTTGAAAAGAGAAACAGCAACAATAGGGGGTATGGAAGATTAAAAAGAAGCAATGTGATATTTTTGTCTTTCTTTTCTCTAATTCTGCTAGCTGCCAGGGCTACATTACACTAGCAATGATCTAATCTGAACATGAAACCTTTCTTCATCATAAAAAGGGGAAAGAAAAATAAGAAATGGGACACAATATAGTCCAAGAAATGTACCGTCATTTACCGACACTGGAAAAAACTTGTGGTAGAGATAACATAGTAATTTACTCTTCATTACAGACATAAAATGAAATATGAAGAACATTTTTATTTGTTAGCCATTTAAATTTAATTACACATGTAAAAAACAAGTGAGCAGTTGAATAGTTAAGTAATACCTGCACATAAGATTTGTACTAGGTTTAAGAGCAGGAAGCAGAGGTACAGAATAGGTATCACTGGAATCTAAGAGATAAAAGCAACCTCTGATAGATTATGATTCATGAGTTGGATGGATTCACTTAGAATGACAGAAGCACGCAACACTTGATGGCAAGAAACAGGCATAATCAGAGCCGGCTTTTATCAGCTTTGGCTTGCCAGAACTTTGTGCCAGTAGCTGTCACAGATCAGAAGTAAGAGTTTAGATTTCTTCTCTATTGGAACAAAATATTCAGTAAGAAAAGAGCCTTCTTGCCTTCCAACTCCTGAACATTTAGGATTGGCATAAAGAGAGAAACTGACTTGGCACAGAAACATGAGACTTGCCCCCTGACAAGCCGAATTCTGGTACAAGAAGAAGGTTCCACAGCAATGTCTTTTCAGATGTTTAGATGTAAGCTAACTAAATATACTTAGTTGTATAAGAAAATAATTTTCATCCTACACATGTGACCAAATGACAGAAACTGTATCAGAATTAAATATGCACTTAATTTGGAAAAAAGTTCTATGATCTGTTACTACCATTCTTACCTTTTCACTCTATAGATTTTCTTTTATTATTATAACCAGCCCTTAAAACTGCTCTAACTTGAAATTTCTCTGATAACTCCACAATGCTAAAAAAATTTTCTGTGCAGAAATCCATGGTAGTACTGTGATGGTTGAATGGGATTCCTGGTAAAATATGCAGGTGGAGATTCATGTCCACTGGTGCAAAACATCAGAAGAAAGCACTTAGTACAAGACTGCAGAGCAATGACACAGATAAACTCCTGGGCAAAGCACTGATATCTCTTCTGCTTCCAGAGAAGACTCTCGATTCTCTTTGGAGTTTGTTAGTCACCCTTGTGTTCAGCTGATTAAATTTGTTTGTAGATGTCCTGAAGATTATATTGACAGCTCTTCCTCCTTACATCTTAAGTGGCAAGAAGTTGAAGAGCATGAGTTGACATGATATGACAAATGGAAAAATTAAATGCACCGCTGTGTAGCACTTACGCTCATCTCCTGCTCCCCCCTTGGCATTTGGCTGGGTTGAGACCGGAAGTCAAAGGAATGGATGACATTTGGTTTTGCTGAGATAGCTGTGTTCTTGGTGATTTACAGCTAAATTCCTCCATAAGTACACAAATTAGCAGGGAAGGTTAAAGTTAGCTAGTCAGAAGATTTGTAGAGTTCTTGATTCTCAGTGGTAATTTCTTTGAAAAATAAATCATATAAGCCATAAATTTAAAGCAGCTATGAGAAGGAAAGCAGGTGGAATAAAAGGCTACTTGAAAATGACCACACTGTGCATATGTCTGCAACTACAGCAAAATACAATATCTCCTTTAGGTATAACTGCAGATTTAGGATCTGATTCTGATCTTACCTTCTACTTCAGTATAAATCAGAAAAGCAGATCCATAGAACTTATCAAAGCTACACTGGCTTAAGAAAAAAGTAAAATTTGCAGAGTAAAATCAAGCTTAGAAATTGAATGTTGATGCTTACATAGTATATAGTATAGTAAATATCATATAAAGTTTTTGTAATTTTAGATATAAAGGGTCAAACTCCAGGTAGCTACTTTTTTTTTTTTTTTAACTAACTTTTTCTATTGCAAATGCAAGTAAGTAGAGTTTTTGAAAATATATTAATGTACCTAAAAAATGTTATTTCTGGGCACATCCTTTTCTGTGAGAACTTTTTAGGTATCAGAAATTACTGTTTTCTGGAATAGCTACCCAGGGGACAAATATATATCCATACAGCACAACCTAATAGTGACCACATTGATTATCCTTACAGGAGGGGAAAAGGCCCCAAATTTGCAACTATAACCAAATTTTTAAAAACAGGAATATAAAATGATGAACTAGTGAAATGACAATTAAAAGGAAGAATCAGGGTAAAATACTTGCGGGGAAACCTTTTAGAGAGTTTCCATACTAAAGATACAGACAAAATATATGCTGTCATTAAAAATATGAATTAGGGGAAAAAAGCACCTGACCTATGTTAAATAGAAAGAGCTATCAGAAGCGAAGATTGGGAGCTACATCCAAACAAACAGAACAGGAAGGAGTATAAATGGTAGGAAGCTAAATGCAGAGACGCCGTATGACAGGCCAGAAGGGATTTGAAGGAGTAACGGTAAGGACAGGTAGTCTATTAATAAAACTTTTTTCAAACACACCATTACCAGAAAGCCTGACAGAGAGTCAGATGGGACCAATAGGCAATCAAGGTATGAAAGGAACATTCAAGGAAGATGAGGCTATTGCAGGGAAGCTAAATTAATTTATTGCATCAGTGTTCGTTACAGAAGAGAATGAGGTCCTGATATCAGTCATTCCTTATGGGAGATAAGGCTGAGGAACTGGCTCAAATTCAAGTGTCAATAGAAAAGGCTTTAGAGCAAATTGACACACTGAACAGTAAGAAATCTCCAGGAACAGATGGTATTCGCTGAAGATTTATAACAGAACCCAAATATAAAATTGCTAAACTACTAACAGTGGTGTCTAACCTATTGCCAGAGGAACAGAAGGTGGGAAATGTGACACCAGTCTTTATGAAGGACTCCAGAGAGATCTTGGATCTATACACTGCATGTCTGGTTTCTGTACAGGCAAAATGGTAAAACTGTAATAAAGGATGAGATTAATAGACACCTGGACAAACAAAATATATTGCATAATACACAGTTTCTACTGAGGGAAGATGTTCCTTGCAAATGTATTTGAGTTTTTTAAAACTGCCAACAAACATTGATCATTACAGTGATCTTAATGCTATAATGTACTTGGATTTTTAAACAGCTTTTGACACATTCCCTCATATCCCACAAAATAAATTACCATGGGATTCTGTTAATCTGTTACCATGGATTAGTAATGACTTAAAAGCAGATGACAAAGAATAGCTGTAAGTGGTCAACTTTCTCAACCAACAGTTCCCATAAACACCAGTAGATGGATGTTCATCATTCTCCTGTGCTACCTGGCAGTGGGGCTTCCTGGGATGTAAGGCAGCAGGGACTTCCAGAGCTCACTGGAAAGGACAGTAGAACAAAATGTTCAGTATCAGTAAGTGCAGAGTAATTAGTTTGGAGTAAATCAGTCCAGATTATAAAAAGAACAGACTCTGAATGAATGAACTATCTCCATTCTGGACAGAAATTTGAGGGTTGCCATGGTTCATTCTACAAGATCATCTGCCAGATGATGCCATCATTGCTGGCAACTAGAGTGTTAGGACTTCTTGGGAAAGGAACTGAGAACAAAACAGAAAACATCTTAACAAAACTTGGATGCGTAACAGGTTTAACACTGCATGCAGCTCTGGTTTCAAAAAACTTTTAGGAGAACCAGAGACAAAGACATCAATAATCTTGGCAAAAAAGCTACCGAGCAGGTCAGGTTCAATATGTGACAGAGATTTATCAAACAAAAAATTATCTCAAAGGGGTAGGTAGTGAATTGTTATTCACTGTTTTTCACAACATTAAGAACTAGAGAACATTCAGATGGCAGCAGTATTAAAACAAACACGAGAAAATGCTTTTATACACCATATAATTGTGGAACTCATTGCTTCAGGGTGAAGACCAAAATTAAAATGAATCAAGAAAAGGATTAGATGAGTCCCTGGAGGAGAGGTTCATTAATGAATTTTAAACACAATTCTACAGATGCTGCCTCTGTTTCAGGAAATCCAAACAACTGAAAAAAGCTGGAATAGCATGAGAGAGAAAAAGATGCCTCTGTACATGTTTTGTTCTTTAAGTATGTGTTGCTTTCTGTTGGAAACCTTCATGTCACTTAGAATGGAAGGTCTTGCATAGTTAAGAATTAATTGGCAGTAATATACACTGCAAAGCTTTTTGTCCTATGGTGTGAGGAGGGTGACATTAATAGTGAACTGAGATGTAACTTCAAGTGATGAATTCTTGCTACCTTCTCTGCTGCTTTCAAAATATAAATGTAGTATGTTCCTAACTGAAGAAACATTTTAACTTTGTGTTTTTACTTTTACTACTTGCTCTCATTTCTGCAAAAGGGTTGAGTGATAAGAACTCTTCTGCTCTTAGATTGGGTTCAGTGGATTCAGTCCTTATTTCTATGGGTCATAGAAATGTTTAAAAGAAGTGAAACTGTTGAAGAGCATGTTATATAGGTTTTAAAAGGCCTGAAACACATGACAGGGGTAAATATGTGGCAGGAGCGAGACAATGTGTCCATTCACAAAGAGACATGGACAGAATGCACAGATAAAACCAGAGATGCCAAGACAACAAATAGGGTGCCAATGAATTCATTGAAATTCCTCAAGTCTAAAAAAAAATGGATAAGAAAATTTATTTTCTACACTTCCTAATAATGAATTCTAATGAGCATGAAAAAAAAGCTGTGATTTTTTTTTTGTTATGTGAGTTACATTTCCAAATTCAGATTTGATAAATAACAGAAAATGCTTGATTTTCCACCATTTGTCCCAGAGGTATGCAGTTTTCCCCTCAGCCTGAAATTCCTCTCTTAATTTGGCTGCCAGAAGGCTTTCTCTGCAGCATCTCCTCTGTTGAGAGCTTCTACTTAAGTTCTTCCTCTGTAAGAGAATAAAAGATATGCTCCAGTTTTTTCTCTGTTCAGGGTGGTGATAAGAGGATATAAAGAGGATCCTTTACCTTCTGTGAAAAACCTGAGATATTTTGGATCAACACAGACACAAATGCAGAACTGCAGAGACAGCAAATTCCTCTAAGTGCATATTGTGGGTGAAAACAACTAGTAGAAAGCCTGTTCAAGAAGCATCTTCTTCAGAAATCCTCAGGTCTTGTAGGGTTATCCTGAAAACAGAAATTTCCTACCGTTTCATGTAACTCATATGAAAGCTGTTTACTCACTCATGGATCAAGTTCTCAGTTTTAGAAGAAAAACTTCTTTACCTGTGTAAACAGACAGGTAAAGTAGGCTGCTTTCCTGAACTACATCTGATTTGCACAGTTGGGGAAAATTTTGCAATATGCACAGGAAAACCTTGGGCTCTGTAGTTAAAGGCAGCTGTGGCAGGGGGTGAGTACTGCACAGAGACTAAGAGGGGCACAGCTGGCTGCTCCCATCTCACTTCACACTACTCTATAGAAATTATGTTTCTGCTCTCAGGAAGCCTTTTAGGCTGCCTCTAGAGTCTACAGAGAAGGACAGATCCCTCCACAGGGAGGTTCATCCACTTTTCTTAGATACTATCTAGGGTGGGACTAATTGGTTTCTTAATTAATTGGTCTGTTTCTCTCCATTGGGTATCAGGAAGCCTAGCTGAGGGGTTTACATTCACTATCTCTTCCATGATTAGGTGAGGAGAATCCCACCCACAATTTAAAAAAGGCAGCATAACCTATGTCATGGAAATTAGTGTGAGTGGAGTAGATACAGTTTTTACCTTAGACTTTGACTTTCTCAGAAGATCTGAAATAAAGGATAAGTAGTGGTGCTTCTTGAACAATACTTTTATCTGTATAGTGTGAATATTAGATATAAACTGCATGGTCTCAATAAACAGAGGTGAGGCTGCTACAGCAAGCAGTTCAATGCAGAGAAGAGCCCAAGGTAGCAATCACAGAGGACTTCAATTCTTTTCACTGAATTTCACTGAATTTCACTGAATTTCTAGAGTTGGAAGGGACCATAGAGATCATCTAGTCCAAGTGCTGTGTAACAGCAACAGTACCAGGTTGCCATCAGCGTGAGAATAATGCCCTTCTTATCTCTTCCTCCCCAAAACGCAATGTGACATATGAACTATGGTATCTGGCTCTGCAGAAGTTGTACAGAAGCATCTGGAAGAATAGACGAACCCTCTTATTCTATATTCTGCCTCACAAGAACTTTTCTGAAAGCTGAAACGCGTACAACGGCTAGGAAACAAACTATGACATAATCTAGGGAATTAGTAGAACTTTAACAGCTAAGAAAAGTACCGGAGTAGCAGCTTGTTTTAGCTTACGGGAGAGCAAACCCAGTCCCTAATACCACATCTTCCCTAAGCTTTCATTTTCAGTGCCAATAAACTGTGAAAATTAGTGTATTGAAGTCCATTTTAAAAATAAACAGTATGCAGAATATGCATAGTGGTGTACCATAAATATAGCATCTACTACAAGATTTGCACTTCAGAACTGTGCACTTGACAAACGTTTTTCATTCTTGCTTGCAATTGATACCCAAGTATGTTTTCTGAATGTATTTTGGTCTCACAGAAGCATAGTGCCATGTCCTATTATGTTCCACACGCAAGCAGTTAGAAGATTATATGCCAGCCACCAGCATTGTACAAGTCAAAAGTGATTTACCATGGATACATGTGCCTCTTGATGAATATTTCTAAGATTATACAGCTGTTGTTTATCAAGTATCATTTATAAAGCATTACATGACAGTAAGCTATAAAGAATGCATGTGCAAGCTTGTAAAATGAAACATAATGCTTGGTAATTTAAAAAATATATTCATTGTAGATTTAATTGTTGAATAGTTATGTTGATTTATACCACACAAATGGGGACTTTATGATTCACAATGACTTAGCAGACAGTGAACTTCATTGCATCACTAAAATTGGTTTATGGGATTGAGTTGCAAAAAATGTTAAGTTGTTCATAGGAATCAGTCCTGAATTCTCTGCGCTGTTGAAACTTTGCACTACTCTTGACTCTGCTTGTTCAAACAGGAACGCCACTAGATTCAATACCACCAGCCTGACTGAGTCTAAAAGTTTATAAGAAGACTAGTTACAGACTCAGGTTAAACCAGCTGCTAACACCAGTCCTGTTTCTAATACAGGACTGTTTCTAATCTGTTTTCTTCAGAAAATTATTTTGTAGTTAAAGGTAAAATGGATGGATAACCAAACTTTCTTCAGAAACTTGCAGTTTTAATATGCACCAAGTTCATCAGTTGGAGACGATTAATGAAGTGAAGAATTATAACAGTAATTTAGTAATTGTAATATATTTGTGCCTTGTCTCTAATTCCCACTATGAGCTGGACTCCCCAGAGAGACAGTAACTCCCATAACTCCCATTCTATGTCAAAGCAAGACACTGCTAATTTCAAACCTGTGTACCAGAAGAGAAGTAGTCCAGTGAGCTGACAGATCAGGGTTACTCAAGCTTAATGATGATAAAGCCCTTGAGAGAATATGGCAGTATTTCCAATCTTTTATTTTTTTCCAATTGGAATATTTATTTTTATTATTATCTTTAATAAGCTGTCTAAATTTCTGAAGGAGTTCTGGTGAGATTGCACTCCCTGACCATCTCTGACACCTCTGTGGGCAGTCCTAGCTGAGAAGCCTACAGTTAGTTACATGGGAATGGAGAATGTATTTCTTACCTATT
This sequence comes from Calidris pugnax, assembly GCF_001431845.1. Classification (NCBI taxonomy): domain Eukaryota; kingdom Metazoa; phylum Chordata; class Aves; order Charadriiformes; family Scolopacidae; genus Calidris; species Calidris pugnax. Next base: position 5,185,216 of record NW_015090803.1, on the reverse strand, counting down.
CTGCGAAAAAAAAAATTATTCAGCACCTTGACTATTTCAACGCACCGAGAACTTCAATATCAGAAGCCTATATTCTTCATAAATGCTAAACTCAGTAAATGAAAAGCAAACGTTGTTTCCTTAAAAATTTAAAGAGTGGGTCTGACAAGTGTAGTGAGCCAAGAATAATCCAATAATGTTGGATCCCAGGTGAATGTATAATTGGATGCCGTTCATCACGGTGCCTGTCTACTTTTTTTCTCATAAGGAAGCGGTAAAAGAAAACCTGTTAGTTTTCTGAATGAGTGAGCAATAGCCTTGTAAAATGTGTGTAACTGCTTGCATACACAGAAAAATAAATATACACAGCATTCATGCATATGCTTTTGTCATATGTTTGCACACCTGTGACTGTAGAAAGAAAATAGAGCTGTATTATTCCAGATTCAAAATTAATGCACAGTGTTTATTTACTGAACACTTATTACACAATCTGAATCTAAAATACCACCACAAGAAAAGTGAAATTCTTGCAGAATGCTTGGCTAAGATAGATTATTAGATCTTTCCTGCTTTGTCAGTTGGCAACCTACCTGCTTTTTGCTATTTCTTTAAGTTAAGAGGAATTTTCAGTATAGATTCTATGTATATGTAGCATGTAATTTGCTTTATTTTGCCTGTTTATTTTGGAAGATTGGATGTGTATTTGTGCTCAGATGTTTGAAAAATGCCAATGCCCTGCATTAACCCACAAACCAAATACCAAATGCAACAGGAATTTCCTACAAATGTGTCAGATGATGAATACTTGGCTCTGATCTCACAGGAACACTTCAAATAGAAAAATCAGAAGTACTGGAATTCAATTATTATGATAGTTCAATTAACCTCTATTGAACAGATGTAGAAATTATACCTAATTATACATGTAGCTGACTTCAGACATGGACCTCTGCCCACCGAGGACTAATCTAAGATCACCAAATTCATTTCACTTCAGACCTTTGCTCTCAGAAATGAGTACTACAGTAAGTGATTTCGCCATTAAATATCCCTCTAGCATCATAATCTTTCTAAAAGTCTGTTCAGTGCTCAATTTTATACTAAGAAACTTAATGTGATATCCCCAAATGTTATCACAGAAATTCTAAAGGAAAGGTCACCAATAAAGAGGGGGTTTTAACACAAGCTTTGCTGAATATTGCTGTAAGCCTACCTTGCTTTGGGTCCACAGACATACACCAAAATGCATGAATTTGTACCTCTGATTTAATACAACTGTATCCTGGTGACTAGAAAATGTTTTGAATTTATCCCTTTGCACAAGGCCCAGTGCAAGGCTGTATTCTGAGAACCAAAGTGTTATATGTGTCCTTTTACAAGATGGTATATTCTGTCTAATCATAAAACATATTTCTTTATGATCCAGCAAGTTCCCTAATTTATAGCAGACTTTCTTAACACAGATGAAACAAAGATTTGTAATCAGTTATGCAGCTATGAACACAAATTCTACACTAATGTATTCTAGGAAAATATTATCTGCATTGTCTGTGCAATGTCATTTTTATTGCTCTCATATTAAGACTACAGAACTAAAAATGAGCACAGGGTTTTAAAGGCAGCGGCTCTTTCTCCCAAATGTTTGGTTTTACCACTGTCACACATATATTATTTGTTCACTTAGTTTCTTCATGCTACACCGTTGCACAGGGAAGAAAAGAGTCCTTTCCGTTTCTCCATGACATTTGTTTCTGTTTCTATCTGTTGTTGAGATTGACTGCCCTGATCTTCCTGCTCTCTCCTTAGCTATTTTTATGAATACCTTCATTTTCTTACAGCAGCTGGTTTCCAGAGGGACTCTTGGGCTGACATCCAGCAAGAATATCCCTAAATATTCACCACTGTCTTCTGAGGAAGAAAGAGATCAACTGCTTTGTTGTAACTTCTTGGATCCCTGTTGATGGGGAGAACTTTCTGTCACATACCTAGACTCCTCATCAGGTGCTGACTCACGCGTCTAACTTTTCTTCCTAACATTCTGGTAAATCAGCAGCATTGGCTGGAGCATAGGCCCACCGAAATTACACTGGAGATGGAAATTCTCCAATTTATTCTGGACCTGTGCATCCTGGATTTCCAGCGGTTGTAACATTTAGTTACTGTTGACCACAGCTTTCCTGCCTTTGAGGTTACTTTCTTCTTTTGGATTCCTTTGGCTAATACCATGATACTCAGATAAGCGAACCAACAGCAAGATGAGGTGGAGGGAATGGAGAGGCAGACATGCTTCTGTGATAGTACTGTATCTATACAGAGTCTTATTGGTCTGAATAGAATATCTGCTTCCTTAGAGATGCCAGTATTTTACTGGTAAAGGGAGCCAGTAAAATAATTTATTTTTTATGAGACCAAACTGTTTATCTTGAGCTACAGAAAAGAAAATCTAACTGCACTGCTTAAATGTATACCATTGGTGTAAAGTTATGGGTAAATTAATATTCTTCAATAGTTAATATGAAAGTGAAATGTTTTTTAGTGTTTTCTGTTGTGCAGTTATCATTTTAATGAGATGGGGCATTTTCTTTTTTATTTGTGATTACACTGAACACCTCACCCTTGTTTACTGCAGGATAATAACCTAGTGGAAAGCCAAGCAATTTCAGTTTTTGAACACTGGGAAGTATTTAATGTAATTATAGCTTCTTTTAAAACAACTAACAGCTTGGAAATATGGGAAAACTGCAGAGTGGATAACTACTTGAATACTGCTGCTATGATTGTTTTTCCCATAATGTATCTCTTTTAAATAACGAAACTTCGTTATTGGCATGATAATCTAGTAAGACATTAAACTTCAAGCCTGTTAACAGGGAGGATATTGTCTCGTATTATATATAAACTACAGTTTATGCATTACATTTCGTAATTTACAATTATTGTCTTCTATTGTCTACAAGCAATTACATTTACAGTAAGCAGGTTGTAACAACAGTACTAAGGCAGCCTTGCTTCCTATAAACTTGTATCCTACATCTTCTCCAAAATTGCCCGCACTAGCTAGGTTTCCCCTTACAAATCCCTCTGCTGTTGTACCTGTAGCTGCCTCTCCCTGATCTCACTGCCTTGCACCATAACATCCTCTTACTCTTTTCATTAGCTCACCTCCTGCAAAACCTTCCTGATGTATCCACCAGACCATCAGCTCCCTTCTGTGCCCCTCACCTGCACTTTATTTATGCTGCCAGGTGAAGAAATGTCTGCAAGGACTGGCTGGCAGTGGCTGGGGAGTGGGCAAATCTACTACCAAACACCAGATCCCACGTGGGAGGACATTTCTTCCCTCAGTGCCAGCGCCAGCAAGGGCTCTGTCTTCCACCTAGGCATAAAGCTCATACTTCTTGTAACAACTAATAGATTTGAGACTTCTGAGAAATTTAATTGAAGACGGTCACTGGATTAAAAAAAAACAGTGTGGAAGGACGACTGGCAAAAAAGATAGAGCAGCCATGTCAGCTTTATATTTGGAGAAAATTGAGCTAAGGGGCTTATACAGTTTTGAATTTAGACATGAAACTTGAAAAGGACGAAGAATTCTTCTTTTTATTTTTATTTTTTTTTAGATGCAATGAAACCTTAAATATCCTGTGTGGTCGTCAAGATCTGTTCCCCAAAAGACTCATGACTGTTCTATTGTCTGCCTTCCTGCCTGGAAATTTAGGATATAAACTTCTGAAATCTTACTGTTTTTTTCTCAGCACATTGCCAATAAGAAATTTCAAAGACATTTTCTCTGGAGTAGAATAAATCCAAATGGAGAAGACAATACTACTAAATGAAAAAGATAGCATTTCTCATTAATTTGTGGATGTAAAAATACAAGACAGTGGAACTGCCTTGACCTCCTACAGTTCTGAAATGATTTAGTCAGCTGAGTGTTCAGAGAATTTTGAGGCTGCTTAGACCAAAACACACTGTGGGAAGGCAGAGAAATTGCTGATTGCACAGTCCAGAATTTCAAATGCAAAGGGACAAATATTCAAATACCTTGTCTGTCCCCATTATTTTGTTTGAATCTCCCTGCAAATCATACACACACACTCTCTCACTCACATACACAAATATGCTTTATGCAGACACATCAGTTACTGTTGCAGCTGGACTTTTTGAGGAACAAATGCATATCATAAAGCCATTTTTATATGTGGCACTTTTACTAGCATAGTCTCAGCAGAGACCCAGGATTGAATAAGCGTGAAAATTGAAGTGCCTTCATATTCAAAATGGTGCTCACTCATCCTTGGTCAGAGTTGAATGAAGGCAAACTCAGAGGAGCATGCACTGCTGATAATACTGTAACTGCCTATGGACAAATACAGGATTTTTGTTTCAGATGTTTGCCACCCAGCAGAGTCCAAACAAAAGGAAATTGTCATCATGGTGTGTCATTTGTGCTGCCACTGCAAGGCTTCAAAATGTTACAGTATTTCTTCCTGTCTCACTGTAACACAACCATTATTCTACGTAATCTATATCATGACAGTATTGCAGGGGCTGCCGTGCTGTAAACCTGATACTCTGAGGGCAACTAAGACATGTTTAAGTGGGATAAAAAATAATCTTTGATAAAACATGAGAGCAATGGAAACCTTCCATGATATATTACACACAAGAATAATAAATAACAAATTCCTTTAAAATATACTAAGGCCAAAGACCAGTCAGGTCAGGACCCTCCTGTGACATGGGCTGTAAAAGCATTTAGCAAATGACTGTTCTTTCCCTAAAGACTGAGGCAGATGAACCAGTCAGTTGGGGAAAAGGAGAAGGACATAGTGCCACAGATGGAGGCAGATTAATGGGAGATAGTAACACAACATCCAACACGAACAGTTCTTATCAAAATTATTCTCTATTGTATTTGAAAGCCAAGTGTTACAAGTTCATGCTTGTGCTTGGACTTTGTCAAATAAACACGTTTCAGACTCACCTTGTGAGCATATTATAATGAAAGAAGTAAATCCATTCTTTAGCAAAAAAATAGTCTCATGTGCCTAAATCATTCCAATAAGTATTTTCCATGTCCAGAAAAACTGATGACATTTTAACCAAAACTTCACTCAGATCATAAATGCCAAAGATAATACCCTACAACTGGCCATAAAGAGGGAAGGCTGGTCTTAGTAAGTTGTGCATTCCTAGGGGTTTTTCTTCAGTTTAATTTAAATGGTGTCTTGATGATCGTATTATTTGCATTCAGCTTATTCTGATTTTTTTTTCTGTAGAAGAGGTATTGATTTTTGTGTTAGTCAATGGAAAGCCCAAGCAATGCTACACTACAAAACAATAACAAAGCAGTAAAAGAACACAATGGAATGATGTCCATTTAAAATGGCAACGTGAGTTAAGTAGGACAATGACAAAATCTAGCAGAGAGTCAGATGTTGGGTTAAACGGGACTATGCCCAGTGATGAAAGCGATCTGCAACGGAAGAGGGAGCTCTCACTGCACCGGCCCCCGCTGCCGGGAGAGGTGGGTTGCCTCTTCTAGATGAGGCTGTGAAGGTGGTGGGGCCCATTCCCTCCCCTTTTTTTCCCCTCCTGAATATGATTCAATGCAATTTTCATATTACTCCTTACAGAAAACTATAGCAGACCGCTCCACAGTGAATTACAGTCAGATATGAGCAATGGATGAAACTCGGTAACGCTTACCAAGTCCGGCTGTCAGAGGGATATTTTCCTGAGTTAGGAAGGCACGTTTTATCCCCATAGCAATAAGTCTGTTTCTTCCTGTATTTGCACAAACCCCAAACACACTTGGAAAAGCACCACAGCATAAATAATAACAAATATCACCTGTGTTTATGACAACTAAGAATGCAGACTGAAGGCTTAATGTAAAACTCACCGAATTTAATTAGAAGACTCTGACCTCATTGGGCTGAATGAAACAGTGACAGCCTGATTTTGCAAACCTCCTCGGAGTAGCTGTTACCCCTATACATCACCCTTTCCTTTTTTAATAAGCTGTTCCATGTGACTAAGAAAGTAGTCAAAGGTTAACACAGATAAATAGCTATGTTTTATCCTCCATAGATAAACAATTATGCCTGAGGTCTCAATTACAGACACCCTAGCGGGATTCTTGTTTGTTTGCTTACTTGTTTGCATTGTTTTGGAGATAATTGTTTCCAAACAAACAAAAAAGAATAAAATACTTAAGCTTCAATGTGATCCTCTGCAAAGATGCCCAGAAAGCATCTACATGCTCAGTGTATAATTGACTCTAACTTAGGAACATTAAAGCCTTGCCATGATGTAGGTGCTGAGTGCCATTATGAGATGCCCAGGGGTATCTTCCCTCATCATCAGATACCTCTCCAGAAGGAAACTACAAACCTGTGTTTCAGCCCATGAATCCTGCCCTGTCACTCAGCAGATTCTCTAATGAAACAGTAACTTGCAGCAGCAACGTATCTAAGGTATGTTTACCAGTCAAGCATCTGCTTAACCTTTTCTTTAACCAATGCCACCTACTATACCTTATCCAAGGACAGATTGGAAGACAAATATAGGTTCAATTACCACTCTTGATTCTCTATTACATATTTGTTGGTAACCCATAAGGTCCTAGGGAAGGTAGATGCGCTACGTGTGTCCATGCAGCAATCAACTTGTAAAAGACTGTAAAAAGTAACTGTTAAAATAAGTCACCTAAAAATATCCTTCCATACTGTACTCCACACTATCCACTTAAGGAGTCAGGTTATAGGAATGTCATTTCAAAAGTAATTGCAGGAACTGAACATCTGCCCTAGAGGGTGAATTCAGGAAGTAATGCCAGGGAGAAGTATGTTGAGACACTGCAAATAAGAACTTCTACGTGTGCTGGTAGGACTTAACTTTTCTCTCTTATGTATATACATATTAAAAAATGACACATTTATTAAGACACACTTATAAAGACACAGATATCCCTATGGCTGCTTGCACTGACTATTATGGCTTTTTCTCTGTTTAGTTTTACAAGAATTCTAACCAGCGACACAAGTTTCAGTATCTTAGAAACTCCTAGAAAACCAGAGAATCCACCATCTGCAAAGATTTTGAATCCTGTAGTCATTTCCAGAGCTCAACTTTCAGATGGACCAAAATTATGGAGGATATAACTTATGGGCCATGCCCATTACTTGGGCAAGTACTATGCCAAAAACTTCAGATTTTTTCAAGTCTGTGTCTGGATTCAGTCTTCTGCTATTTACTTGCACAGTTGCACCTTCCTGTTTTTTATCTTAGATTAACAGATTATTCTCTTTTTTCTTTTTATTTTTCCTTTTATTTTTTTTTTTTTTTTTTTTTTTCTTTTTTTTTTTTTTTTCCCTATTCTGTGTTTGGCATGCTCCCATCTGACTCATACATTGGTCCATCTTTTGAAATATTGTCCCATCTTTTGAAATATTGTCCCAGGTCACTGACATCCCGTTTGCATCTGGCACCTGTGCAGGTGCAAAGGTCCTTGCCAGTTTTTGAAAAATGTGGAAGTTTCTCAGGAAGCATGAATCCAAAAATAATTTTATCAGAACAGTATTGGATTGTTGAGGGCTGAGTGGTACTACATAAAAAGATGACACAGGAACCTTTGTGACACAGATTTGTTGTTCTTCTGTGATCAGAACTCTAAGCATGGATCACGGATGTGATTTACACAGTACATCCCTTCCATTACTTGCAGGGTAGACACTAGTTCATACTTGTCTGAAGATGTCTACAGCTTTGACTTATAACAGCCATTCGGATTCCTCTGCCAGAGCACGCAGCTTGCGGGGCCAAACGGCAACACTATGTTTCATCAGTATATGCACAACTGTCCCCAGTCTTTCATCCCTTAGTGGCTGCGCTACCAAATGCATTTGAGAAGCACGTTTTGCTGTTGCATACTATCAGCAAAACTTATTTCTACTCATTATTTCTGGAAACGCCTTTTTGGTGGTGCTTTAGAAAGTAGCAGGCAGTGCAATAAAGTACTCTATGATTTCTATACCTACCACGATGAGCCTTAAGGACCGCTGTAAGAATGAAAGTTCCCTGTTGTTTAATTGTTGTTTTATCTGTAACCCCCAAATAACACTGTTCTGTGTTTACTAGATGCATCAATTCCTCCAAGATCTAGCAGAAATATTGGGGGGGCTTACACGTTATTATAAATGTATGGAACAAAGCCAGAAATACAAATACATCTTGATTTAGACATCTGTCTTTCCCTAACTTACATTTTTGTTCTTTCTCCATCCAAATCAAGTTTTTCCTTATTAGCTAAGCCCATAGTACTTTAGCCAGATCTTTTTCTTATGTACCTCCACATTTGTAAGACTTTTTTTGCCCTGTATGATTTTTTCCTGTAATTAAGGTTCCGGTTCATTATCACTTATTATATGCCAAGGTGATACGATTTCTTGCATATCGACATTGCTTTCTGCAGTTTTACATCCTAACTCCTTAAAGACCTTTACAACCTTTTTCACTCCCACCAAATGGTCCTCCCATGTTCTTCATATTGTCTTATCAGTACACTTGCTACCTGATACTCCCTGCCAATCCATCCCGGGGACAACCTCTAGAGCAGTTCTTTAAACACAATGCACCTAATTATCTCTCCCAATCTTCTCATTATCATTGAAGAAAACTCTCAGGTTACAAATAGGTTAGCTGTTCTAATGCCTTCCTTCTTTGTCTTTTATGTATGCCCTTGTTAAGTCATTACTGAGCTCAGTAGAGGAGTTTTTGCAATTTGAATTATACCGGTTGGATTTTTCATTAGCTTTATTTTTTACTTCCTTTATCAAGCATTCAAAAGGCATGGCACCCATGTGTTGCTTACTTCAATTCCCAAGGAGATAATAAAAGACCAGCTGATGCACGGAAGCCTAACGGAGTCCCAGCTGAATATTTGTAGCTGCATAATCTCAACTGCCACGGCCAGTTATTATTGCATGATGGTCTGATTGCACCACAGCCTTTTTTCTCATCTCCAAAGGTAAAAATATCATCTCTGTTACCTAGCAAGCATGGCAGAGACAAGATTCGTGATCTCAACTCTGTCAACAGACACCATGTTCTTTCTTATTAGTATCTTGTAGGTAAAAAAAAAAAAATATTGCTAGGGATTGAGCTGTTATTATTAATACCTTGGGATTTATATCATGTCCTTAGGTGAGTGCTGGCTGTTGCAACAAATGTTCATTTAAGTGTGCAAAAATTCCCCCAAGCTCATTCTGGGATTCTGGATTTCTCTTGTCTGCTGGCTGATGTTTCAATTCCTGCAGGATGTTTTTTCTTCCTTCTAGCACATGATGCTTTTAATTAAGGAAAGTAATTTTAGATTCCAAGTCTCAAGTATTTTGTAGCTTTATATGAGCTGATGTCTCAAGACCATCCAATAGCAGATATCTAGGAGGCTCTTTATGTCAGTTTGTTTTAATAGCTGCCGATGCTGGTCCTAGCAAAGCTTCCTCCTGCACAGGCAATTCTTTTAGAGATGGACGTCATTGCCTCCATATAGACAACAGATGTTATCCAGCTTGGGACCTGCCTGGGATCGGAGTCTCTCACCTGACCTCTTAGGTCTATGGCAAGTAACTCAGAGCTGAAACTCCTCTAGTTTTTCATTCAGTTAATTAGCAGTCTCTCCAAGTGTGTGTCTGTACCTGAGGCTGGCAATTAACAGCTGCTACTTTTAAGAAGACCCTAATTTCTGCTTTCACATTTGTAAATATACAAATACATCTGTTGTAGTGTTATCCATCATGCTATTGACCTTCACCAGCAGTTCATGAAATTCTCTGTGTTAAATTGTTTTTCAACCTTCTTTTCATAAAGGATTTGCTCAATTTTTGCAGTCTCCTCTTTACTGCTAAATTCATATATGGTACAGAAGTTGCCAAGGGATCTCCTGAGCAAAAAGTTGGGAAATTGATGATAGACTCCTTAATGTATACAAGTATAAATTTTCCTTCCTATAGTACAACTCTACTTCCTACAAGAGACTATACAAGAGTTTTCAAAGGTGCATCTGCCCACAGGACTCAGCGTAGCCTTTGCTGCTGTCTCAGAAACATTGCTTTGATCTAGAGCATTTTGAAATGTTTTCTTTTGACTTTTTTTTTTTTTTTAATCCCAGGTGACTTTTCTAAAAATAAATCTGAGCTGGATGACTGGAAATTGGCTAATCGTAGAAAAATGATAAATAGAATTTGACCAGAAAATCCACTTTCAACACTTTCCCCTCGCTCTATTTTCTTTCTTCTTTATAGTCAAAAGGAAGAGTCTGACTGATCTTTCATGAACTGTAGGGAAAACAGGAGAATCTTGAATAGAATTTATATAAAGTATTAAATCCCCTCCTATGAGGACTTAAGAGGAACAGTCATTTCACTTGAAGATGGGAGACGGGTATGAAAGGATTATCCAGAGTTCTTTCAATGGTTTAAGAAAGTCTGTCCTACTTAACAGGATAGTTAGCTTTTCTGCTGCTTGAACTGGAGGATAGAAAAGAAAAAGTACCCTGTGAGCCTTAGGAAGCCAGGAATTATGAGGAGTTCCAGTGGAGAGCAGCTAAGATATCAATAAAATGTTCCAGAAGTTCCTCCAAGCTACGAGAGGAAGGAAACTTCTGAGGGGGGGAAAAAAAAGGATGTAATGTCAAACCTCCGACAGGAGCCCAAAGGACAGCAACATTGACTTCAGATTCTTCTGATCTCTACACCTAACTTCTTAATGGAAGGGAGAGGGAATTAATGGAATGGGAAAACAAGAAGAAGTGCTTTCTCTGGGATCACTAAGGGAAAGACTCACACTTGGAGGTACTGAATTAGACCCTGCTGCTGTACAGGCTCAGCTTGTACTTACCACCACAGTTGCTACACCTCCTATCGGTCGACAGCACAGGAGAGACCCAAGTGCTGCGTGGTGCAGAATGGCTGTTTGTGGGCGATGGTGGTCGATGATGGTCAACCCACAGCATTCCTGATACCACCTCATCGCAGCTTGGGCTTGCAGGACCTCTGCCTCCAGATATCAATGTCCTTCCTTAGCTCCAAGTGACCACCAGGAAAAAAGGCCTTCTAGGATTCCCCAGGACGAGCGCGCAGGGTCAGCACTGAAGTCCAAGCTGCCGTGTGATTAATGGAAAGGCCGACCTCCTGACCTTCAGATAGGCATTTAGGAGAATGTGACCCAAGGAGGAGAAGCCCAGTGGAGGCAACGTAGATGGCCTGGCTTTGTCCAAGGCTCCACACCCCAGCAGTGAAATAAGCAATGTGGGAAAAAGTGGCTTTAGGCACTTTAAATAAGAAAAGAGAACAGTGCTGGAGCTTTGAAAACTGATTAAGCAAGTAGAACGCAGAGCTGAGTCACTCCGCATTTGTGTCTCTGTGTGCATGTGTGCGTATATAGATACATATTTTTGTAAGCGTGTGCGTGTATTTGAGTGAGGATATGAGGAAAAAAAAAGAGGCATGCAGTTCCAAAAGCCACTGCAATAACGACTTGTGAGCTGAAGCTGTCACATCATATGAAACAGACCCAGAGAACACGTGAAGATGCAGTCAGAGATATTTTAAAACTTCTCTTCAGTGTTTTGCTCACATTTGGTAGCATTTAAATCTGATATCCTTTATGGCTTTTTCTTTCTTTTTTTTTTTTTCTGAAACCACCGTTACCCTTTTGAAGCAATGTTTGATGAGAATGCAAAAATTCTTGGCTAGCAAAAGATTTGATATTTTTATCTCCCAAAGTCATATCATTCAGCTTCATGCAGTGAAAAAAACGCGGATGTTCTTCTGAATAAAAGAAGGATTAGGAAGATTAAAATGCACACCACTGGACTCGCTGAAAAAATGGCTCAAATATGAGGATCACAGCCGAAACTATTCTCATCTTTACTTTCGGGTAGTTCAGAGAGATGCTGGGTCCAGATCCCCTCTATTGAGTTTTTCATAAAAGTCGCAGTAAAAAGGGCATTGCAAATAGAATGCTGCTGAGTGAATGATCAAATTTTATTTTATTTATTTATTTTTGTTATTACAGCCAGATGTTGCCTCAGGAAGTTGAAACAAGGAGTCAGGAACTGACAGCTTAATAATTAAATTGGGAAAGTTGGCAGGCCTCCTGCTACTTCCTCTAATACGTAGCATCTATGAATGAAAGTGTGCCATATCCCAGTGGCTCTCCTTCCGAACCGGCTCATCTATTACTGGGTAATGATTTTCCGTCGAGGCAACAGCAAAGCGCAGGGCCTATTACACCAGCTACATAAAGTTAAAAAGACATTATGAATAAAACGTTCGCCATGGCTTTTACCAACATTTCTACACAAGAGTGCCTAATGCTGACATGTGTTTATTACACTTAATAATGTTTACATAATTCTTCCTTGAGCTCATTACAGCTGTCAAAAATCTCAACAGAGGGTATTTCTGCCCATGTTTATCTCTGAAAGACGTCGCAGTCGCTGAGTCAAAATGAACGGCTGTGGAGAGGAGGCCGAAGGCCCCACCGGCCACAGAGCTGCCGGGACGGAAAGCTTGCAGCTGACTGTCCACCCCGTCCTGAGCATCATCACACCTTTTCTCCCTCTTTCGGCATTTTTTCCCTAATGGGAAATCTAACATTTCGCACTGGGTGCTCCTGGAGCTGCCGGTTGGGCCCAAACGCCCGCGGAAGGTATGAGAGAGTCACTCCAGCCCTGGCACCCAGACAAGGGGAGACCCCGAAGGTGCTCCAAGCCTGAGAGCCTGCAGAGGGAAAAACTTTATGCAGAGGCTGAAGCAGTGAAAATAGAAAGAGTACAGCTGCTGTGGCGGCCGCTCTGCTCTGCAGGGTGAGGGGTGGCGGGACGGGGCAAAGCCCGTCCCATTGCCCAGCACCCGGCCCTAGGCAGGACGGGGGACAGGGGCGACGGCTCCTCTGACCCGCCGGGACCCCGCTCCTACTCCACTTGGGAGGCGTCTGGGGGGCTGGACACGCCGTGTCCCCCTCCCCGCCCCACACCTTCCTTCCCCCTTTCTGAGGGGGCAAAATGGCGGAGGGGGCCCGTCTCCCCGTTTCTTCCCCCCTCCCCAAGCCCCGCGCGTGCGGAAGGGAA